>NW_027256938.1:0-200941 GCF_029215685.1 Pituophis catenifer annectens | reverse complement strand
CGTGACTCCGCGGTCAGGAAAATGCTGCCCAGGAACCAAAATGTTTTTTGAAGCCAATTTTTTTTTTGAAACCAAAGGGAAAAAAGGACACCAGGACAAGATTGAGGGTGGAATTCCATGTCTAAAAATGGTGTTGCTTCCACTTTTTAAAAATCAAGCCTTTTTGGTGCCTGGGGAAGAAAACGCGTGACTCCGCGGTCAGGAAAATGCTGCCCAGGAAACAAAATGTTTTTTGAAGCCAAATTTTTTTTTGAAACCAAAGTGAAAAAAGGACACCAGGACAAGATTGAGGGTGGAATTCCATGTCTAAAAATGGTGTTGCTTCCACTTTTTAAAAATCAAGCCTTTTTGGTGCCTGGGGAAGAAAACGCGTGACTCCGCGGTCAGGAAAATGCTGCCCAGGAATCAGAATGTTTTTTGAAGCCAAATTTTTTTTTTTAAACCAAAGGGAAAAAAGTACACCAGGACAAGATTGAGGGTGGAATTCCATGTCTAAAAATGGTGTTGCTTCCACTTTTTAAAAATCAAGCCTTTTTGGTGCCTGGGGAAGAAAACACGTGACTCCGCGGTCAGGAAAATGCTTTCCAGGAACCAAATTGTTTTCTGAATCCGAATTTTTTTTTGAAACCAAAGGGAAAAAAGGACACCAGGACAAGATTGAGGGTGGAATTCCATGTCTAAAAATGGTGTTGCTTCCACTTTTTAAAAATCAAGCCTTTTTGGTGCCTGGGGAAGAAAACGCGTGACTCCGCGGTCAGGAAAATGCTGCCCAGGAACCAAAATGTTTTTTGAAGCCAAATTTTTTTTGAAACCAAAGGGAAAAAAGGACACCAGGACAAGATTGAGGGTGGAATTCCATGTCTAAAAATGGTGTTGCTTCCACTTTTTAAAAATCAAGCCTTTTTGGTGCCTGGGGAAGAAAACGCGTGACTCCGCGGTCAGGAAAATGCTGCCCAGGAACCAAAATGTTTTTTGAAGCCAAATTTTTTTTTGAAACCAAAGGGAATAAAGGACACCAGGACAAGATTGAGGGTGGAATTCCATGTCTAAAAGTGGTGTTGCTTCCACTTTTTAAAAATCAAGCCTTTTTGGTGCCTGGGGAAGAAAACGCGTGACTCCGCGGTCAGGAAAATGCTGCCCAGGAACCAAAATGTTTTTTGAAGCCAAATTTTTTTTTGAAACCAAAGGGAAAAAAGGACACCAGGACAAGATTGAGGGTGGAATTCCATGTCTAAAAATGGTGTTGCTTCCACTTTTTAAAAATCAAGCCTTTTTGGTGCCTGGGGAAGAAAACGCGTGACTCCGCGGTCAGGAAAATGCTGCCCAGGAACCAAAATGTTTTTTGAAGCCAAATTTTTTTTTGAAACCAAAGGGAATAAAGGACACCAGGACAAGATTGAGGGTGGAATTCCATGTCTAAAAATGGTGTTGCTTCCACTTTTTAAAAATCAAGCCTTTTTGGTGCCTGGGGAAGAAAACGCGTGACTCCGCGGTCAGGAAAATGCTGCCCAGGAACCAAAATGTTTTTTGAAGCCAATTTTTTTTTTGAAACCAAAGGGAAAAAAGGACACCAGGACAAGATTGAGGGTGGAATTCCATGTCTAAAAATGGTGTTGCTTCCACTTTTTAAAAATCAAGCCTTTTTGGTGCCTGGGGAAGAAAACGCGTGACTCCGCGGTCAGGAAAATGCTGCCCAGGAATCAGAATGTTTTTTGAAGCCAAATTTTTTTTTTTAAACCAAAGGGAAAAAAGTACACCAGGACAAGATTGAGGGTGGAATTCCATGTCTAAAAATGGTGTTGCTTCCACTTTTTAAAAATCAAGCCTTTTTGGTGCCTGGGGAAGAAAACACGTGACTCCGCGGTCAGGAAAATGCTTTCCAGGAACCAAATTGTTTTCTGAATCCGAATTTTTTTTTGAAACCAAAGGGAAAAAAGGACACCAGGACAAGATTGAGGGTGGAATTCCATGTCTAAAAATGGTGTTGCTTCCACTTTTTAAAAATCAAGCCTTTTTGGTGCCTGGGGAAGAAAACGCGTGACTCCGCGGTCAGGAAAATGCTGCCCAGGAACCAAAATGTTTTTTGAAGCCAAATTTTTTTTGAAACCAAAGGGAAAAAAGGACACCAGGACAAGATTGAGGGTGGAATTCCATGTCTAAAAATGGTGTTGCTTCCACTTTTTAAAAATCAAGCCTTTTTGGTGCCTGGGGAAGAAAACGCGTGACTCCGCGGTCAGGAAAATGCTGCCCAGGAACCAAAATGTTTTTTGAAGCCAAATTTTTTTTTGAAACCAAAGGGAATAAAGGACACCAGGACAAGATTGAGGGTGGAATTCCATGTCTAAAAGTGGTGTTGCTTCCACTTTTTAAAAATCAAGCCTTTTTGGTGCCTGGGGAAGAAAACGCGTGACTCCGCGGTCAGGAAAATGCTGCCCAGGAACCAAAATGTTTTTTGAAGCCAAATTTTTTTTTGAAACCAAAGGGAAAAAAGGACACCAGGACAAGATTGAGGGTGGAATTCCATGTCTAAAAATGGTGTTGCTTCCACTTTTTAAAAATCAAGCATTTTTGGTGCCTGGGGAAGAAAACGCGTGACTCCGCGGTCAGGAAAATGCTGCCCAGGAACCAAATTGTTTTCTGAATCCGAATTTTTTTTTGAAACCAAAGGCAAAAAAGGTCACCAGGACAAGATTGAGGGTGGAATTCCATGTCTTAAAATGGTGTTGCTTCCACTTTTTAAAAATCAAGCCTTTTTGTGCCTGGGGAAGAAAACGCGTGACTCCGCGGTCAGGAAAATGCTGCCCAGGAACCAAAATGTTTTTTGAAGCCAAATTTTTTTTTGAAACCAAAGGGAAAAAAGGACACCAGGACAAGATTGAGGGTGGAATTCCATGTCTAAAAATGGTGTTGCTTCCACTTTTTAAAAATCAAGCCTTTTTGGTGGCTGGGGAAGAAAACGCGTGACTCCGCGGTCAGGAAAATGCTGCCCAGGAACCAAATGTTTTTTGAAGCCAAATTTTTTTTTTAAACCAAAGGGAAAAAAGGACACCAGGACAAGATTGAGGGTGGAATTCCATGTCTAAAAATGGTGTTGCTTCCACTTTTTAAAAATCAAGCCTTTTTGGTGCCTGGGGAAGAAAACGCGTGACTCCGCGGTCAGGAAAATGCTGCCCAGGAACCAAAATGTTTTTTGAAGCCAAATTTTTTTTTGAAACCAAAGGGAATAAAGGACACCAGGACAAGATTGAGGGTGGAATTCCATGTCTAAAAATGGTGTTGCTTCCACTTTTTAAAAATCAAGCCTTTTTGGTGCCTGGGGAAGAAAACGCGTGACTCCGCGGTCAGGAAAATGCTGCCCAGGAACCAAAATGTTTTTTGAAGCCAAATTTTTTTTTGAAACCAAAGGGAAAAAAGGACACCAGGACAAGATTGAGGGTGGAATTCCATGTCTAAAAATGGTGTTGCTTCCACTTTTTAAAAATCAAGCCTTTTTGGTGCCTGGGGAAGAAAACGCGTGACTCCGCGGTCAGGAAAATGCTGCCCAGGAACCAAAATGTTTTTTGAAGCCAAATTTTTTTTTGAAACCAAAGGGAAAAAAGGACACCAGGACAAGATTGAGGGTGGAATTCCATGTCTAAAAATGGTGTTGCTTCCACTTTTTAAAAATCAAGCCTTTTTGGTGCCTGGGGAAGAAAACGCGTGACTCCGCGGTCAGGAAAATGCTGCCCAGGAACCAAAATGTTTTTTGAAGCCAAATTTTTTTTTGAAACCAAAGGGAAAAAAGGACACCAGGACAAGATTGAGGGTGGAATTCCATGTCTAAAAATGGTGTTGCTTCCACTTTTTAAAAATCAAGCATTTTTGGTGCCTGGGGAAGAAAACGCGTGACTCCGCAGTCAGGAAAATGCTGCCCAGGAACCAAAATGTTTTTTGAAGCCAAATTTTTTTTTGAAACCAAAGGGAAAAAAGGACACCAGGACAAGATTGAGGGTGGAATTCCATGTCTAAAAATGGTGTTGCTTCCACTTTTTAAAAATCAAGCCTTTTTGGTGCCTGGGGAAGAAAACGCGTGACTCCGCGGTCAGGAAAATGCTGCCCAGGAACCAAAATGTTTTTTGAAGCCAAATTTTTTTTTGAAACCAAAGGGAAAAAAGGACACCAGGACAAGATTGAGGGTGGAATTCCATGTCTAAAAATGGTGTTGCTTCCACTTTTTAAAAATCAAGCCTTTTTGGTGCCTGGGGAAGAAAACGCGTGACTCCGCGGTCAGGAAAATGCTGCCCAGGAACCAAAATGTTTTTTGAAGCCAAATTTTTTTTTGAAACCAAAGGGAAAAAAGGACACCAGGACAAGATTGAGGGTGGAATTCCATGTCTAAAAATGGTGTTGCTTCCACTTTTTAAAAATCAAGCCTTTTTGGTGCCTGGGGAAGAAAACGCGTGACTCCACGGTCAGGAAAATGCTTCCCAGGAAACAAAATGTTTTTTGAAGCCAAATTTTTTTTTGAAACCAAAGGGAAAAAAGGACACCAGGACAAGATTGAGGGTGGAATTCCATGTCTAAAAATGGTGTTGCTTCCACTTTTTAAAAATCAAGCATTTTTGGTGCCTGGGGAAGAAAACGCGTGACTCCGCAGTCAGGAAAATGCTGCCCAGGAACCAAAATGTTTTTTGAAGCCAAATTTTTTTTTGAAACCAAAGGGAATAAAGGACACCAGGACAAGATTGAGGGTGGAATTCCATGTCTAAAAATGGTGTTGCTTCCACTTTTTAAAAATCAAGCCTTTTTGGTGCCTGGGGAAGAAAACGCGTGACTCCGCGGTCAGGAAAATGCTGCCCAGGAACCAAAATGTTTTTTGAAGCCAAATTTTTTTTTGAAACCAAAGGGAAAAAAGGACACCAGGACAAGATTGAGGGTGGAATTCCATGTCTAAAAATGGTGTTGCTTCCACTTTTTAAAAATCAAGCCTTTTTGGTGCCTGGGGAAGAAAACGCGTGACTCCGCGGTCAGGAAAATGCTGCCCAGGAACCAAAATGTTTTTTGAAGCCAAATTTTTTTTTGAAACCAAAGGGAATAAAGGACACCAGGACAAGATTGAGGGTGGAATTCCATGTCTAAAAATGGTGTTGCTTCCACTTTTTAAAAATCAAGCCTTTTTGGTGCCTGGGGAAGAAAACGCGTGACTCCGCGGTCAGGAAAATGCTGCCCAGGAACCAAAATGTTTTTTGAAGCCAAATTTTTTTTTGAAACCAAAGGGAAAAAAGGACACCAGGACAAGATTGAGGGTGGAATTCCATGTCTAAAAATGGTGTTGCTTCCACTTTTTAAAAATCAAGCCTTTTTGGTGCCTGGGGAAGAAAACGCGTGACTCCGCGGTCAGGAAAATGCTGCCCAGGAAACAAAATGTTTTTTGAAGCCAAATTTTTTTTTGAAACCAAAGGGAAAAAAGGACACCAGGACAAGATTGAGGGTGGAATTCCATGTCTAAAAATGGTGTTGCTTCCACTTTTTAAAAATCAAGCCTTTTTGGTGGATGGGGAAGAAAACGCGTGACTCCGCGGTCAGGAAAATGCTGCCCAGGAACCAAAATGTTTTTTGAAGCCAAATTTTTTTTTGAAACCAAAGGGAAAAAAGGACACCAGGACAAGATTGAGGGTGGAATTCCATGTCTAAAAATGGTGTTGCTTCCACTTTTTAAAAATCAAGCCTTTTTGGTGCCTGGGGAAGAAAACGCGTGACTCCGCGGTCAGGAAAATGCTGCCCAGGAACCAAAATGTTTTTTGAAGCCAAATTTTTTTTTGAAACCAAAGGGAAAAAAGGACACCAGGACAAGATTGAGGGTGGAATTCCATGTCTAAAAATGGTGTTGCTTCCACTTTTTAAAAATCAAGCCTTTTTGGTGCCTGGGGAAGAAAACGCGTGACTCCGCGGTCAGGAAAATGCTGCCCAGGAACCAAAATGTTTTTTGAAGCCAATTTTTTTTTTTGAAACCAAAGGGAAAAAAGGACACCAGGACAAGATTGAGGGTGGAATTCCATGTCTAAAAATGGTGTTGCTTCCACTTTTTAAAAATCAAGCCTTTTTGGTGCCTGGGGAAGAAAACGCGTGACTCCGCGGTCAGGAAAATGCTGCCCAGGAACCAAAATGTTTTTTGAAGCCAAATTTTTTTTTGAAACCAAAGGGAAAAAAGGACACCAGGACAAGATTGAGGGTGGAATTCCACGTCTAAAAATGGTGTTGCTTCCACTTTTTAAAAATCAAGCCTTTTTGGTGCCTGGGGAAGAAAACGCGTGACTCCGTGGTCAGGAAAATGCTGCCCAGGAACCAAAATGTTTTTTGAAGCCAAATTTTTTTTTTTGAAACCAAAGGGAAAAAAAGACACCAGGACAAGATTGAGGGTGGAATTCCATGTCTAAAAATGGTGTTGCTTCCACTTTTTAAAAATCAAGCCTTTTTGGTGCCTGGGGAAGAAAACGCGTGACTCCGCGGTCAGGAAAATGCTGCCCAGGAACCAAAATGTTTTTAAAGCCAATTTTTTTTTTTTGAAACCAAAGGGAAAAAAGGACACCAGGACAAGATTGAGGGTGGAATTCCATGTCTAAAAATGGTGTTGCTTCCACTTTTTAAAAATCAAGCCTTTTTGGTGCCTGGGGAAGAAAACGCGGTCATTTCCTGACCGCGGAGTCACGCGTTTTCTTCCCCAGGCACCAAAAATGCTTGATTTTTAAAAAGTGGAAGCAACACCATTTTTAGACATGGAATTCCACCCTCAATCTTGTCCTGGTGTCCTTTTTTCCCTTTGGTTTCAAAAAAAAATTTGGCTTCAAAAAACATTTTGGTTCCTGGGCAGCATTTTCCTTTTTTTTTGAAACCAAAGTGAAAAAAGGACACCAGGACAAGATTGAGGGTGGAATTCCATGTCTAAAAATGGTGTTGCTTCCGCGTGACTCCGCGGTCAGGAAAATGCTGCCCAGGAACCAAACGGTTTTTTGAAGCCAAATTTTTTTTTTTGAAACCAAAGGGAAAAAAGGACACCAGGTCAAGATTGAGGGTGGAATTCCATGTCTAAAAATGGTGTTGCTTCCACTTTTTAAAAATCAAGCATTTTTGGTGCCTGGGGAAGAAAACGCGTGACTCCGCGGTCAGGAAAATGCTGCCCAGGAACCAAATTGTTTTCTGAATCCGAATTTTTTTTTGAAACCAAAGGCAAAAAAGGTCACCAGGACAAGATTGAGGGTGGAATTCCATGTCTAAAAATGGTGTTGCTTCCACTTTTTAAAAATCAAGCCTTTTTGGTGCCTGGGGAAGAAAACGCGTGACTCTGCGGTCAGGAAAATGCTGCCCAGGAACCAAAATGTTTTTTGAAGCCAAATTTTTTTTTGAAACCAAAGTGAAAAAAGGACACCAGGACAAGATTGAGGGTGGAATTCCATGTCTAAAAATGGTGTTGCTTCCACTTTTTAAAAATCAAGCCTTTTTGGTGCCTGGGGAAGAAAACGCGTGACTCCGCGGTCAGGAAAATGCTGCCCAGGAATCAAATTGTTTTCTGAATCCGAATTTTTTTTTGAAACCAAAGGGAAAAAAGGACACCAGGACAAGATTGAGGGTGGAATTCCATGTCTAAAAATGGTGTTGCTTCCACTTTTTAAAAATCAAGCCTTTTTGGTGCCTGGGGAAGAAAACGCGTGACTCCGCGGTCAGGAAAATGCTGCCCAGGAACCAAACGGTTTTTTGAAGCCAAATTTTTTTTTTGAAACCAAAGGGAAAAAAGGACACCAGGTCAAGATTGAGGGTGGAATTCCATGTCTAAAAATGGTGTTGCTTCCACTTTTTAAAAATCAAGCATTTTTGGTGCCTGGGGAAGAAAACGCGTGACTCCGCGGTCAGGAAAATGCTGCCCAGGAACCAAAATGTTTTTTGAAGCCAAATTTTTTTTTGAAACCAAAGGGAAAAAAGGACACCAGGACAAGATTGAGGGTGGAATTCCATGTCTAAAAATGGTGTTGCTTCCACTTTTTAAAAATCAAGCCTTTTTGGTGCCTGGGGAAGAAAACGCGTGACTCCGCGGTCAGGAAAATGCTGCCCAGGAACCAAAATGTTTTTTGAAGCCAAATTTTTTTTTGAAACCAAAGGGAAAAAAGGACACCAGGACAAGATTGAGGGTGGAATTCCATGTCTAAAAATGGTGTTGCTTCCACTTTTTAAAAATCAAGCCTTTTTGGTGCCTGGGGAAGAAAACGCGTGACTCCGCGGTCAGGAAAATGCTGCCCAGGAACCAAAATGTTTTTTGAAGCCAAATTTTTTTTTGAAACCAAAGGGAAAAAAGGACACCAGGACAAGATTGAGGGTGGAATTCCATGTCTAAAAATGGTGTTGCTTCCACTTTTTAAAAATCAAGCCTTTTTGGTGCCTGGGGAAGAAAACGCGTGACTCCGCGGTCAGGAAAATGCTGCCCAGGAACCAAAATGTTTTTTGAAGCCAAATTTTTTTTTGAAACCAAAGGGAAAAAAGGACACCAGGACAAGATTGAGGGTGGAATTCCATGTCTAAAAATGGTGTTGCTTCCACTTTTTAAAAATCAAGCCTTGTTTGGTGCCTGGGGAAGAAAACGCGTGACTCCGCGGTCAGGAAAATGCTGCCCAGGAACCAAAATGTTTTTTGAAGCCAAATTTTTTTTTGAAACCAAAGGGAAAAAAGGACACCAGGACAAGATTGAGGGTGGAATTCCATGTCTAAAAATGGTGTTGCTTCCACTTTTTAAAAATCAAGCCTTTTTGGTGCCTGGGGAAGAAAACGCGTGACTCCGCGGTCAGGAAAATGCTGCCCAGGAATCAAATTGTTTTCTGAATCCGAATTTTTTTTTGAAACCAAAGGGAAAAAAGGACACCAGGACAAGATTGAGGGTGGAATTCCATGTCTAAAAATGGTGTTGCTTCCACTTTTTAAAAATCAAGCCTTTTTGGTGCCTGGGGAAGAAAACGCGTGACTCCGCGGTCAGGAAAATGCTGCCCAGGAACCAAACGGTTTTTTGAAGCCAAATTTTTTTTTTTGAAACCAAAGGGAAAAAAGGACACCAGGTCAAGATTGAGGGTGGAATTCCATGTCTAAAAATGGTGTTGCTTCCACTTTTTAAAAATCAAGCATTTTTGGTGCCTGGGGAAGAAAACGCGTGACTCCGCGGTCAGGAAAATGCTGCCCAGGAACCAAATTGTTTTTTGAAGCCAAATTTTTTTTTGAAACCAAAGGGAAAAAAGGACACCAGGACAAGATTGAGGGTGGAATTCCATGTCTAAAAATGGTGTTGCTTCCACTTTTTAAAAATCAAGCCTTTTTGGTGCCTGGGGAAGAAAACGCGTGACTCCGCGGTCAGGAAAATGCTGCCCAGGAACCAAAATGTTTTTTGAAGCCAAATTTTTTTTTGAAACCAAAGGGAAAAAAGGACACCAGGACAAGATTGAGGGTGGAATTCCATGTCTAAAAATGGTGTTGCTTCCACTTTTTAAAAATCAAGCCTTTTTGGTGCCTGGGGAAGAAAACGCGTGACTCCGCGGTCAGGAAAATGGTGCCCAGGAACCAAAATGTTTTTTGAAGCCAAATTTTTTTTTGAAACCAAAGGGAAAAAAGGACACCAGGACAAGATTGAGGGTGGAATTCCATGTCTAAAAATGGTGTTGCTTCCACTTTTTAAAAATCAAGCCTTTTTGGCGCCTGGGGAAGAAAACGCGTGACTCCGCGGTCAGGAAAATGCTGCCCAGGAACCAAAATGTTTTTTGAAGCCAAATTTTTTTTTGAAACCAAAGGGAAAAAAGGACACCAGGACAAGATTGAGGGTGGAATTCCATGTCTAAAAATGGTGTTGCTTCCACTTTTTAAAAATCAAGCCTTTTTGGTGCCTGGGGAAGAAAACGCGTGACTCCGCGGTCAGGAAAATGCTGCCCAGGAACCAAAATGTTTTTTGAAGCCAAATTTTTTTTTGAAACCAAAGGGAAAAAAGGACACCAGGACAAGATTGAGGGTGGAATTCCATGTCTAAAAATGGTGTTGCTTCCACTTTTTAAAAATCAAGCCTTTTTGGTGCCTGGGGAAGAAAACGCGTGACTCCGCGGTCAGGAAAATGCTGCCCAGGAACCAAACTGTTTTTTGAAGCCAAATTTTTTTTGAAACCAAAGGGAAAAAAGGACACCAGGACAAGATTGAGGGTGGAATTCCATGTCTAAAAATGGTGTTGCTTCCACTTTTTAAAAATCAAGCCTTTTTGGTGCCTGGGGAAGAAAACGCGTGACTCCGCGGTCAGGAAAATGCTGCCCAGGAACCAAAATGCTTTTTGAAGCCAAATTTTTTTTTGAAACCAAAGTGAAAAAAGGACACCAGGACAAGATTGAGGGTGGAATTCCATGTCTAAAAATGGTGTTGCTTCCACTTTTTAAAAATCAAGCCTTTTTGGTGCCTGGGGAAGAAAACGCGTGACTCCGCGGTCAGGAAAATGCTGCCCAGGAACCAAAATGTTTTTTGAAGCCAAATTTTTTTTTTTGAAACCAAAGGGAAAAAAGGACACCATTACAAGATTGAGGGTGGAATTCCATGTCTAAAAATGGTGTTGCTTCCACTTTTTAAAAATCAAGCCTTTTTGGTGCCTGGGGAAGAAAACGCGTGACTCCGCGGTCAGGAAAATGCTGCCCAGGAACCAAACTGTTTTTTGAAGCCAAATTTTTTTTTGAAACCAAAGGGAAAAAAGGACACCAGGACAAGATTGAGGGTGGAATTCCATGTCTAAAAATGGTGTTGCTTCCACTTTTTAAAAATCAAGCCTTTTTGGTGCCTGGGGAAGAAAACGCGTGACTCCGCGGTCAGGAAAATGCTGCCCAGGAACCAAAATGTTTTTTGAAGCCAAATTTTTTTTTGAAACCAAAGGGAAAAAAGGACACCAGGACAAGATTGAGGGTGGAATTCCATGTCTAAAAATGGTGTTGCTTCCACTTTTTAAAAATCAAGCCTTTTTGGTGCCTGGGGAAGAAAACGCGTGACTCCGCGGTCAGGAAAATGCTGCCCAGGAACCAAAATGTTTTTTGAAGCCAATTTTTTTTTTTTGAAACCAAAGTGAAAAAAGGACACCAGGACAAGATTGAGGGTGGAATTCCATGTCTAAAAATGGTGTTGCTTCCACTTTTTAAAAATCAAGCCTTTTTGGTGCCTGGGGAAGAAAACGCGTGACTCCGCGGTCAGGAAAATGCTGCCCAGGAACCAAAATGTTTTTTGAAGCCAAATTTTTTTTTTTGAAACCAAAGGGAAAAAAAGACACCAGGACAAGATTGAGGGTGGAATTCCATGTCTAAAAATGGTGTTGCTTCCACTTTTTAAAAATCAAGCCTTTTTGGTGCCTGGGGAAGAAAACGCGTGACTCCGCGGTCAGGAAAATGCTGCCCAGGAACCAAATTGTTTTCTGAATCCGAATTTTTTTTTGAAACCAAAGGCAAAAAAGGTCACCAGGACAAGATTGAGGGTGGAATTCCATGTCTAAAAATGGTGTTGCTTCCACTTTTTAAAAATCAAGCCTTTTTGGTGCCTGGGGAAGAAAACGCGTGACTCCACGGTCAGGAAAATGCTGCCCAGGAATCAAATTGTTTTCTGAATCCGAATTTTTTTTTGAAACCAAAGGGAAAAAAGGACACCAGGACAAGATTGAGGGTGGAATTCCATGTCTAAAAATGGTGTTGCTTCCACTTTTTAAAAATCAAGCCTTTTTGGTGCCTGGGGAAGAAAACGCGTGACTCCGCGGTCAGGAAAATGCTGCCCAGGAACCAAACGGTTTTTTGAAGCCAAATTTTTTTTTTTTGAAACCAAAGGGAAAAAAGGACACCAGGTCAAGATTGAGGGTGGAATTCCATGTCTAAAAATGGTGTTGCTTCCACTTTTTAAAAATCAAGCCTTTTTGGTGCCTGGGGAAGAAAACGCGTGACTCCGCGGTCAGGAAAATGCTGCCCAGGAACCAAAATGTTTTTTGAAGCCAAATTTTTTTTTGAAACCAAAGGGAAAAAAGGACACCAGGACAAGATTGAGGGTGGAATTCCATGTCTAAAAATGGTGTTGCTTCCACTTTTTAAAAATCAAGCCTTTTTGGTGCCTGGGGAAGAAAACGCGTGACTCCGCGGTCAGGAAAATGCTGCCCAGGAACCAAAATGTTTTTTGAAGCCAAATTTTTTTTTGAAACCAAAGGGAAAAAAGGACACCAGGACAAGATTGAGGGTGGAATTCCATGTCTAAAAATGGTGTTGCTTCCACTTTTTAAAAATCAAGCCTTTTTGGTGCCTGGGGAAGAAAACGCGTGACTCCGCGGTCAGGAAAATGCTGCCCAGGAACCAAAATGTTTTTTGAAGCCAAATTTTTTTTTTGAAACCAAAGGGAAAAAAGGACACCAGGACAAGATTGAGGGTGGAATTCCATGTCTAAAAATGGTGTTGCTTCCACTTTTTAAAAATCAAGCCTTTTTGGTGCCTGGGGAAGAAAACGCGTGACTCCGCGGTCAGGAAAATGCTGCCCAGGAACCAAACGGTTTTTTGAAGCCAAATTTTTTTTTTTTGAAACCAAAGGGAATAAAGGACACCAGGTCAAGATTGAGGGTGGAATTCCATGTCTAAAAATGGTGTTGCTTCCACTTTTTAAAAATCAAGCCTTTTTGGTGCCTGGGGAAGAAAACGCGTGACTCCGCGGTCAGGAAAATGCTGCCCAGGAACCAAAATGTTTTTTGAAGCCAAATTTTTTTTTGAAACCAAAGGGAAAAAAGGACACCAGGACAAGATTGAGGGTGGAATTCCATGTCTAAAAATGGTGTTGCTTCCACTTTTTAAAAATCAAGCCTTTTTGGTGCCTGGGGAAGAAAACGCGTGACTCCGCGGTCAGGAAAATGCTGCCCAGGAACCAAAATGTTTTTTGAAGCCAAATTTTTTTTTGAAACCAAAGGGAAAAAAGGACACCAGGACAAGATTGAGGGTGGAATTCCATGTCTAAAAATGGTGTTGCTTCCACTTTTTAAAAATCAAGCCTTTTTGGTGCCTGGGGAAGAAAACGCGTGACTCCGCGGTCAGGAAAATGCTGCCCAGGAACCAAAATGTTTTTTGAAGCCAAATTTTTTTTTTGAAACCAAAGGGAAAAAAGGACACCAGGACAAGATTGAGGGTGGAATTCCATGTCTAAAAATGGTGTTGCTTCCACTTTTTAAAAATCAAGCCTTTTTGGTGCCTGGGGAAGAAAACGCGTGACTCCGCGGTCAGGAAAATGCTGCCCAGGAACCAAAATGTTTTTTGAAGCCAAATTTTTTTGTTGAAACCAAAGGGAAAAAAGGACACCAGGACAAGATTGAGGGCGGAATTCCATGTCTAAAAATGGTGTTGCTTCCACTTTTTAAAAATCAAGCCTTTTTGGTGCCTGGGGAAGAAAACGCGTGACTCCGCGGTCAGGAAAATGCTGCCCAGGAACCAAATTGTTTTCTGAATCCGAATTTTTTTTTGAAACCAAAGGGAAAAAAGGTCACCAGGACAAGATTGAGGGTGGAATTCCATGTCTAAAAATGGTGTTGCTTCCACTTTTTAAAAATCAAGCCTTTTTGGTGCCTGGGGAAGAAAACGCGTGACTCCGCGGTCAGGAAAATGCTGCCCAGGAACCAAAATGTTTTTTGAAGCCAAATTTTTTTTTGAAACCAAAGTGAAAAAAGGACACCAGGACAAGATTGAGGGTGGAATTCCATGTCTAAAAATGGTGTTGCTTCCACTTTTTAAAAATCAAGCCTTTTTGGTGCCTGGGGAAGAAAACGCGTGACTCCGCGGTCAGGAAAATGCTGCCCAGGAACCAAAATGTTTTTTGAAGCCAAATTTTTTTTTTTGAAACCAAAGGGAAAAAAGGACACCAGGACAAGATTGAGGGTGGAATTCCATGTCTAAAAATGGTGTTGCTTCCACTTTTTAAAAATCAAGCCTTTTTGGTGCCTGGGGAAGAAAACGCGTGACTCCGCGGTCAGGAAAATGCTGCCCAGGAACCAAACGGTTTTTTGAAGCCAAATTTTTTTTTTTTTTTAAACCAAAGGGAAAAAAGGACACCAGGTCAAGATTGATGGTGGAATTCCATGTCTAAAAATGGTGTTGCTTCCACTTTTTAAAAATCAAGCCTTTTTGGTGCCTGGGGAAGAAAACGCGTGACTCCGCGGTCAGGAAAATGCTGCCCAGGAACCAAAATGTTTTTTGAAGCCAAATTTTTTTTTGAAACCAAAGGGAAAAAAGGACACCAGGACAAGATTGAGGGTGGAATTCCATGTCTAAAAATGGTGTTGCTTCCACTTTTTAAAAATCAAGCCTTTTTGGTGCCTGGGGAAGAAAACGCGTGACTCCGCGGTCAGGAAAATGCTGCCCAGGAACCAAACTGTTTTTTGAAGCCAAATTTTTTTTTGAAACCAAAGGGAAAAAAGGACACCAGGACAAGATTGAGGGTGGAATTCCATGTCTAAAAATGGTGTTGCTTCCACTTTTTAAAAATCAAGCCTTTTTGGTGCCTGGGGAAGAAAACGCGTGACTCCGCGGTCAGGAAAATGCTGCCCAGGAACCAAAATGTTTTTTGAAGCCAAATTTTTTTTTTGAAACCAAAGGGAAAAAAGGACACCAGGACAAGATTGAGGGTGGAATTCCATGTCTAAAAATGGTGTTGCTTCCACTTTTTAAAAATCAAGCCTTTTTGGTGCCTGGGGAAGAAAACACGTGACTCCGCGGTCAGGAAAATGCTGCCCAGGAACCAAAATGTTTTTTGAAGCCAAATTTTTTTGTTGAAACCAAAGGGAAAAAAGGACACCAGGACAAGATTGAGGGTGGAATTCCATGTCTAAAAATGGTGTTGCTTCCACTTTTTAAAAATCAAGCCTTTTTGGTGCCTGGGGAAGAAAACGCGTGACTCCGCGGTCAGGAAAATGCTGCCCAGGAACCAAATTGTTTTCTGAATCCGAATTTTTTTTTGAAACCAAAGGCAAAAAAGGTCACCAGGACAAGATTGAGGGTGGAATTCCATGTCTAAAAATGGTGTTGCTTCCACTTTTTAAAAATCAAGCATTTTTGGTGCCTGGGGAAGAAAACGCGTGACTCCGCGGTCAGGAAAATGCTGCCCAGGAACCAAAATGTTTTTTGAAGCCAAATTTTTTTTTGAAACCAAAGGGGAAAAAGAACACCAGGACAAGATTGAGGGTGGAATTCCATGTCTAAAAATGGTGTTGCTTCCACTTTTTAAAAATCAAGCCTTTTTGGTGCCTGGGGAAGAAAACGCGTGACTCCGCGGTCAGAAAAATGCTGCCCAGGAATCAAATTGTTTTCTGAATCCGAATTTTTTTTTGAAACCAAAGGGAAAAAAGGACACCAGGACAAGATTGAGGGTGGAATTCCATGTCTAAAAATGGTGTTGCTTCCACTTTTTAAAAATCAAGCCTTTTTGGTGCCTGGGGAAGAAAACGCGTGACTCCGCGGTCAGGAAAATGCTGCCCAGGAACCAAACTGTTTTTTGAAGCCAAATTTTTTTTTGAAACCAAAGGGAAAAAAGGACACCAGGACAAGATTGAGGGTGGAATTCCATGTCTAAAAATGGTGTTGCTTCCACTTTTTAAAAATCAAGCCTTTTTGGTGCCTGGGGAAGAAAACGCGTGACTCCGCGGTCAGGAAAATGCTGCCCAGGAACCAAAATGTTTTTTGAAGCCAAATTTTTTTTTGAAACCAAAGGGAAAAAAGGACACCAGGACAAGATTGAGGGTGGAATTCCATGTCTAAAAATGGTGTTGCTTCCACTTTTTAAAAATCAAGCCTTTTTGGTGCCTGGGGAAGAAAACGCGTGACTCCGCGGTCAGGAAAATGCTGCCCAGGAACCAAAATGTTTTTTGAAGCCAAATTTTTTTTTGAAACCAAAGGGAAAAAAGGACACCAGGACAAGATTGAGGGTGGAATTCCATGTCTAAAAATGGTGTTGCTTCCACTTTTTAAAAATCAAGCCTTTTTGGTGCCTGGGGAAGAAAACGCGTGACTCCGCGGTCAGGAAAATGCTGCCCAGGAACCAAAATGTTTTTTGAAGCCAAATTTTTTTTTTGAAACCAAAGGGAAAAAAGGACACCAGGACAAGATTGAGGGTGGAATTCCATGTCTAAAAATGGTGTTGCTTCCACTTTTTAAAAATCAAGCCTTTTTGGTGCCTGGGGAAGAAAACGCGTGACTCCGCGGTCAGGAAAATGCTGCCCAGGAACCAAAATGTTTTTTGAAGCCAAATTTTTTTGTTGAAACCAAAGGGAACAAAGGACACCAGGACAAGATTGAGGGTGGAATTCCATGTCTAAAAATGGTGTTGCTTCCACTTTTTAAAAATCAAGCCTTTTTGGTGCCTGGGGAAGAAAACGCGTGACTCCGCGGTCAGGAAAATGCTGCCCAGGAACCAAATTGTTTTCTGAATCCGAATTTTTTTTTGAAACCAAAGGCAAAAAAGGTCACCAGGACAAGATTGAGGGTGGAATTCCATGTCTAAAAATGGTGTTGCTTCCACTTTTTAAAAATCAAGCCTTTTTGGTGCCTGGGGAAGAAAACGCGTGACTCCGCGGTCAGGAAAATGCTGCCCAGGAACCAAAATGTTTTTTGAAGCCAAATTTTTTTTTGAAACCAAAGGGGAAAAAGAACACCAGGACAAGATTGAGGGTGGAATTCCATGTCTAAAAATGGTGTTGCTTCCACTTTTTAAAAATCAAGCCTTTTTGGTGCCTGGGGAAGAAAACGCGTGACTCCGCGGTCAGGAAAATGCTGCCCAGGAACCAAAATGTTTTTTGAAGCCAAATTTTTTTTTGAAACCAAAGTGAAAAAAGGACACCAGGACAAGATTGAGGGTGGAATTCCATGTCTAAAAATGGTGTTGCTTCCACTTTTTAAAAATCAAGCCTTTTTGGTGCCTGGGGAAGAAAACGCGTGACTCCGCGGTCAGGAAAATGCTGCCCAGGAACCAAAATGTTTTTTGAAGCCAAATTTTTTTTTTTGAAACCAAAAGGAAAAAAGGACACCAGGACAAGATTGAGGGTGGAATTCCATGTCTAAAAATGGTGTTGCTTCCACTTTTTAAAAATCAAGCCTTTTTGGTGCCTGGGGAAGAAAACACGTGACTCCGCGGTCAGGAAAATGCTGCCCAGGAACCAAAATGTTTTTTGAAGCCAAATTTTTTTGTTGAAACCAAAGGGAAAAAAGGACACCAGGACAAGATTGAGGGTGGAATTCCATGTCTAAAAATGGTGTTGCTTCCACTTTTTAAAAATCAAGCCTTTTTGGTGCCTGGGGAAGAAAACGCGTGACTCCGCGGTCAGGAAAATGCTGCCCAGGAACCAAATTGTTTTCTGAATCCGAATTTTTTTTTGAAACCAAAGGCAAAAAAGGTCACCAGGACAAGATTGAGGGTGGAATTCCATGTCTAAAAATGGTGTTGCTTCCACTTTTTAAAAATCAAGCCTTTTTGGTGCCTGGGGAAGAAAACGCGTGACTCCGCGGTCAGGAAAATGCTGCCCAGGAAACAAAATGTTTTTTGAAGCCAAATTTTTTTTTGAAACCAAAGGGGAAAAAGAACACCAGGACAAGATTGAGGGTGGAATTCCATGTCTAAAAATGGTGTTGCTTCCACTTTTTAAAAATCAAGCCTTTTTGGTGCCTGGGGAAGAAAACGCGTGACTCCGCGGTCAGGAAAATGCTGCCCAGGAACCAAAATGTTTTTTGAAGCCAAATTTTTTTTTGAAACCAAAGTGAAAAAAGGACACCAGGACAAGATTGAGGGTGGAATTCCATGTCTAAAAATGGTGTTGCTTCCACTTTTTAAAAATCAAGCCTTTTTGGTGCCTGGGGAAGAAAACGCGTGACTCCGCGGTCAGGAAAATGCTGCCCAGGAACCAAAATGTTTTTTGAAGCCAAATTTTTTTTTTGAAACCAAAGGGAAAAAAGGACACCAGGACAAGATTGAGGGTGGAATTCCATGTCTAAAAATGGTGTTGCTTCCACTTTTTAAAAATCAAGCCTTTTTGGTGCCTGGGGAAGAAAACGCGTGACTCCGCGGTCAGAAAAATGCTGCCCAGGAATCAAATTGTTTTCTGAATCCGAATTTTTTTTTGAAACCAAAGGGAAAAAAGGACACCAGGACAAGATTGAGGGTGGAATTCCATGTCTAAAAATGGTGTTGCTTCCACTTTTTAAAAATCAAGCCTTTTTGGTGCCTGGGGAAGAAAACGCGTGACTCCACGGTCAGGAAAATGCTGCCCAGGAACCAAACGGCTTTTTGAAGCCAAATTTTTTTTTTTAAAAACCAAAGGGAAAAAAGGACACCAGGTCAAGATTGAGGGTGGAATTCCATGTCTAAAAATGGTGTTGCTTCCACTTTTTAAAAATCAAGCCTTTTTGGTGCCTGGGGAAGAAAACGCGTGACTCCGCGGTCAGGAAAATGCTGCCCAGGAACCAAAATGTTTTTTGAAGCCAAATTTTTTTTTGAAACCAAAGGGAAAAAAGGACACCAGGACAAGATTGAGGGTGGAATTCCATGTCTAAAAATGGTGTTGCTTCCACTTTTTAAAAATCAAGCCTTTTTGGTGCCTGGGGAAGAAAACGCGTGACTCCGCGGTCAGGAAAATGCTGCCCAGGAACCAAAATGTTTTTTGAAGCCAAATTTTTTTTTGAAACCAAAGGGAAAAAAGGACACCAGGACAAGATTGAGGGTGGAATTCCATGTCTAAAAATGGTGTTGCTTCCACTTTTTAAAAATCAAGCCTTTTTGGTGCCTGGGGAAGAAAACGCGTGACTCCGCGGTCAGGAAAATGCTGCCCAGGAACCAAATTGTTTTCTGAATCCGAATTTTTTTTTGAAACCAAAGGCAAAAAAGGTCACCAGGACAAGATTGAGGGTGGAATTCCATGTCTAAAAATGGTGTTGCTTCCACTTTTTAAAAATCAAGCCTTTTTGGTGCCTGGGGAAGAAAACGCGTGACTCCGCGGTCAGGAAAATGCTGCCCAGGAAACAAAATGTTTTTTGAAGCCAAATTTTTTTTTGAAACCAAAGGGGAAAAAGAACACCAGGACAAGATTGAGGGTGGAATTCCATGTCTAAAAATGGTGTTGCTTCCACTTTTTAAAAATCAAGCCTTTTTGGTGCCTGGGGAAGAAAACGCGTGACTCCGCGGTCAGGAAAATGCTGCCCAGGAACCAAAATGTTTTTTGAAGCCAAATTTTTTTTTGAAACCAAAGTGAAAAAAGGACACCAGGACAAGATTGAGGGTGGAATTCCATGTCTAAAAATGGTGTTGCTTCCACTTTTTAAAAATCAAGCCTTTTTGGTGCCTGGGGAAGAAAACGCGTGACTCCGCGGTCAGGAAAATGCTGCCCAGGAACCAAAATGTTTTTTGAAGCCAAATTTTTTTTTTGAAACCAAAGGGAAAAAAGGACACCAGGACAAGATTGAGGGTGGAATTCCATGTCTAAAAATGGTGTTGCTTCCACTTTTTAAAAATCAAGCCTTTTTGGTGCCTGGGGAAGAAAACGCGTGACTCCGCGGTCAGAAAAATGCTGCCCAGGAATCAAATTGTTTTCTGAATCCGAATTTTTTTTTGAAACCAAAGGGAAAAAAGGACACCAGGACAAGATTGAGGGTGGAATTCCATGTCTAAAAATGGTGTTGCTTCCACTTTTTAAAAATCAAGCCTTTTTGGTGCCTGGGGAAGAAAACGCGTGACTCCACGGTCAGGAAAATGCTGCCCAGGAACCAAACGGCTTTTTGAAGCCAAATTTTTTTTTTTAAAAACCAAAGGGAAAAAAGGACACCAGGTCAAGATTGAGGGTGGAATTCCATGTCTAAAAATGGTGTTGCTTCCACTTTTTAAAAATCAAGCCTTTTTGGTGCCTGGGGAAGAAAACGCGTGACTCCGCGGTCAGGAAAATGCTGCCCAGGAACCAAAATGTTTTTTGAAGCCAAATTTTTTTTTGAAACCAAAGGGAAAAAAGGACACCAGGACAAGATTGAGGGTGGAATTCCATGTCTAAAAATGGTGTTGCTTCCACTTTTTAAAAATCAAGCCTTTTTGGTGCCTGGGGAAGAAAACGCGTGACTCCGCGGTCAGGAAAATGCTGCCCAGGAACCAAAATGTTTTTTGAAGCCAAATTTTTTTTTGAAACCAAAGGGAAAAAAGGACACCAGGACAAGATTGAGGGTGGAATTCCATGTCTAAAAATGGTGTTGCTTCCACTTTTTAAAAATCAAGCCTTTTTGGTGCCTGGGGAAGAAAACGCGTGACTCCGCGGTCAGGAAAATGCTGCCCAGGAACCAAAATGTTTTTTGAAGCCAAATTTTTTTTTGAAACCAAAGGGAAAAAAGGACACCAGGACAAGATTGAGGGTGGAATTCCATGTCTAAAAATGGTGTTGCTTCCACTTTTTAAAAATCAAGCCTTTTTGATGCCTGGGGAAGAAAACGCGTGACTCCGCGGTCAGGAAAATGCTGCCCAGGAACCAAAATGTTTTTTGAAGCCAAATTTTTTTTTGAAACCAAAGGGAAAAAAGGACACCAGGACAAGATTGAGGGTGGAATTCCATGTCTAAAAATGGTGTTGCTTCCACTTTTTAAAAATCAAGCCTTTTTGGTGCCTGGGGAAGAAAACGCGTGACTCCGCGGTCAGGAAAATGCTGCCCAGGAACCAAAATGTTTTTTGAAGCCAAATTTTTTTTTTGAAACCAAAGGGAAAAAAGGACACCAGGACAAGATTGAGGGTGGAATTCCATGTCTAAAAATGGTGTTGCTTCCACTTTTTAAAAATCAAGCCTTTTTGGTGCCTGGGGAAGAAAACGCGTGACTCCGCGGTCAGGAAAATGCTGCCCAGGAACCAAAATGTTTTTTGAAGCCAAATTTTTTTGTTGAAACCAAAGGGAACAAAGGACACCAGGACAAGATTGAGGGTGGAATTCCATGTCTAAAAATGGTGTTGCTTCCACTTTTTAAAAATCAAGCCTTTTTGGTGCCTGGGGAAGAAAACGCGTGACTCCGCGGTCAGGAAAATGCTGCCCAGGAACCAAATTGTTTTCTGAATCCGAATTTTTTTTTGAAACCAAAGGCAAAAAAGGTCACCAGGACAAGATTGAGGGTGGAATTCCATGTCTAAAAATGGTGTTGCTTCCACTTTTTAAAAATCAAGCCTTTTTGGTGCCTGGGGAAGAAAACGCGTGACTCCGCGGTCAGGAAAATGCTGCCCAGGAACCAAAATGTTTTTTGAAGCCAAATTTTTTTTTGAAACCAAAGGGAAAAAATAACACCAGGACAAGATTGAGGGTGGAATTCCATGTCTAAAAATGGTGTTGCTTCCACTTTTTAAAAATCAAGCCTTTTTGGTGCCTGGGGAAGAAAACGCGTGACTCCGCGGTCAGGAAAATGCTGCCCAGGAACCAAAATGTTTTTTGAAGCCAAATTTTTTTTTGAAACCAAAGTGAAAAAAGGACACCAGGACAAGATTGAGGGTGGAATTCCATGTCTAAAAATGGTGTTGCTTCCACTTTTTAAAAATCAAGCCTTTTTGGTGCCTGGGGAAGAAAACGCGTGACTCCGCGGTCAGGAAAATGCTGCCCAGGAACCAAAATGTTTTTTGAAGCCAAATTTTCTTTTTTGAAACCAAAGGGAAAAAAGGACACCAGGACAAGATTGAGGGTGGAATTCCATGTCTAAAAATGGTGTTGCTTCCACTTTTTAAAAATCAAGCCTTTTTGGTGCCTGGGGAAGAAAACGCGTGACTCCGCGGTCAGGAAAATGCTGCCCAGGAATCAAATTGTTTTCTGAATCCGAATTTTTTTTTGAAACCAAAGGGAAAAAAGGACACCAGGACAAGATTGAGGGTGGAATTCCATGTCTAAAAATGGTGTTGCTTCCACTTTTTAAAAATCAAGCCTTTTTGGTGCCTGGGGAAGAAAACGCGTGACTCCGCGGTCAGGAAAATGCTGCCCAGGAACCAAAATGTTTTTTGAAGCCAAATTTTTTTTTTGAAACCAAAGGGAAAAAAGGACACCAGGACAAGATTGAGGGTGGAATTCCATGTCTAAAAATGGTGTTGCTTCCACTTTTTAAAAATCAAGCCTTTTTGGTGCCTGGGGAAGAAAACGCGTGACTCCGCGGTCAGTAAAATGCTGCCCAGGAACCAAACGGTTTTTTGAAGCCAAATTTTTTTTTTTGAAACCAAAGGGAAAAAAGGACACCAGGTCAAGATTGATGGTGGAATTCCATGTCTAAAAATGGTGTTGCTTCCACTTTTTAAAAATCAAGCCTTTTTGGTGCCTGGGGAAGAAAACGCGTGACTCCGCGGTCAGGAAAATGCTGCCCAGGAACCAAAATGTTTTTTGAAGCCAAATTTTTTTGTTGAAACCAAAGGGAACAAAGGACACCAGGACAAGATTGAGGGTGGAATTCCATGTCTAAAAATGGTGTTGCTTCCACTTTTTAAAAATCAAGCCTTTTTGGTGCCTGGGGAAGAAAACGCGTGACTCCGCGGTCAGGAAAATGCTGCCCAGGAACCAAATTGTTTTCTGAATCCGAATTTTTTTTTGAAACAAAAGGCAAAAAAGGTCACCAGGACAAGATTGAGGGTGGAATTCCATGTCTAAAAATGGTGTTGCTTCCACTTTTTAAAAATCAAGCCTTTTTGGTGCCTGGGGAAGAAAACGCGTGACTCCGCGGTCAGGAAAATGCTGCCCAGGAACCAAAATGTTTTTTGAAGCCAAATTTTTTTTTGAAACCAAAGGGGAAAAAGAACACCAGGACAAGATTGAGGGTGGAATTCCATGTCTAAAAATGGTGTTGCTTCCACTTTTTAAAAATCAAGCCTTTTTGGTGCCTGGGGAAGAAAACGCGTGACTCCGCGGTCAGGAAAATGCTGCCCAGGAACCAAAATGTTTTTTGAAGCCAAATTTTTTTTTGAAACCAAAGTGAAAAAAGGACACCAGGACAAGATTGAGGGTGGAATTCCATGTCTAAAAATGGTGTTGCTTCCACTTTTTAAAAATCAAGCCTTTTTGGTGCCTGGGGAAGAAAACGCGTGACTCCGTGGTCAGGAAAATGCTGCCCAGGAACCAAAATGTTTTTTGAAGCCAAATTTTTTTTTTTGAAACCAAAGGGAAAAAAGGACACCAGGACAAGATTGAGGGTGGAATTCCATGTCTAAAAATGGTGTTGCTTCCACTTTTTAAAAATCAAGCCTTTTTGGTGCCTGGGGAAGAAAACACGTGACTCCGCGGTCAGGAAAATGCTGCCCAGGAACCAAAATGTTTTTTGAAGCCAAATTTTTTTGTTGAAACCAAAGGGAAAAAAGGACACCAGGACAAGATTGAGGGTGGAATTCCATGTCTAAAAATGGTGTTGCTTCCACTTTTTAAAAATCAAGCCTTTTTGGTGCCTGGGGAAGAAAACGCGTGACTCCGCGGTCAGGAAAATGCTGCCCAGGAACCAAATTGTTTTCTGAATCCGAATTTTTTTTTGAAACCAAAGGCAAAAAAGGTCACCAGGACAAGATTGAGGGTGGAATTCCATGTCTAAAAATGGTGTTGCTTCCACTTTTTAAAAATCAAGCCTTTTTGGTGCCTGGGGAAGAAAACGCGTGACTCCGCGGTCAGGAAAATGCTGCCCAGGAACCAAAATGTTTTTTGAAGCCAAATTTTTTTTTGAAACCAAAGGGGAAAAAGAACACCAGGACAAGATTGAGGGTGGAATTCCATGTCTAAAAATGGTGTTGCTTCCACTTTTTAAAAATCAAGCCTTTTTGGTGCCTGGGGAAGAAAACGCGTGACTCCGCGGTCAGGAAAATGCTGCCCAGGAACCAAAATGTTTTTTGAAGCCAAATTTTTTTTTGAAACCAAAGTGAAAAAAGGACACCAGGACAAGATTGAGGGTGGAATTCCATGTCTAAAAATGGTGTTGCTTCCACTTTTTAAAAATCAAGCCTTTTTGGTGCCTGGGGAAGAAAACGCGTGACTCCGCGGTCAGGAAAATGCTGCCCAGGAACCAAAATGTTTTTTGAAGCCAAATTTTTTTTTTGAAACCAAAGGGAAAAAAGGACACCAGGACAAGATTGAGGGTGGAATTCCATGTCTAAAAATGGTGTTGCTTCCACTTTTTAAAAATCAAGCCTTTTTGGTGCCTGGGGAAGAAAACGCGTGACTCCGCGGTCAGAAAAATGCTGCCCAGGAATCAAATTGTTTTCTGAATCCGAATTTTTTTTTGAAACCAAAGGGAAAAAAGGACACCAGGACAAGATTGAGGGTGGAATTCCATGTCTAAAAATGGTGTTGCTTCCACTTTTTAAAAATCAAGCCTTTTTGGTGCCTGGGGAAGAAAACGCGTGACTCCACGGTCAGGAAAATGCTGCCCAGGAACCAAACGGCTTTTTGAAGCCAAATTTTTTTTTTTTAAAACCAAAGGGAAAAAAGGACACCAGGTCAAGATTGAGGGTGGAATTCCATGTCTAAAAATGGTGTTGCTTCCACTTTTTAAAAATCAAGCCTTTTTGGTGCCTGGGGAAGAAAACGCGTGACTCCACGGTCAGGAAAATGCTGCCCAGGAACCAAAATGTTTTTTGAAGCCAAATTTTTTTGTTGAAACCAAAGGGAACAAAGGACACCAGGACAAGTTTGAGGGTGGAATTCCATGTCTAAAAATGGTGTTGCTTCCACTTTTTAAAAATCAAGCCTTTTTGGTGCCTGGGGAAGAAAACGCGTGACTCCGCGGTCAGGAAAATGCTGCCCAGGAACCAAATTGTTTTCTGAATCCGAATTTTTTTTTGAAACAAAAGGCAAAAAAGGTCACCAGGACAAGATTGAGGGTGGAATTCCATGTCTAAAAATGGTGTTGCTTCCACTTTTTAAAAATCAAGCCTTTTTGGTGCCTGGGGAAGAAAACGCGTGACTCCGCGGTCAGGAAAATGCTGCCCAGGAACCAAAATGTTTTTTGAAGCCAAATTTTTTTTTGAAACCAAAGGGGAAAAAGAACACCAGGACAAGATTGAGGGTGGAATTCCATGTCTAAAAATGGTGTTGCTTCCACTTTTTAAAAATCAAGCCTTTTTGGTGCCTGGGGAAGAAAACGCGTGACTCCGCGGTCAGGAAAATGCTGCCCAGGAACCAAAATGTTTTTTGAAGCCAAATTTTTTTTTGAAACCAAAGTGAAAAAAGGACACCAGGACAAGATTGAGGGTGGAATTCCATGTCTAAAAATGGTGTTGCTTCCACTTTTTAAAAATCAAGCCTTTTTGGTGCCTGGGGAAGAAAACGCGTGACTCCGCGGTCAGGAAAATGCTGCCCAGGAACCAAAATGTTTTTTGAAGCCAAATTTTTTTTTTTGAAACCAAAGGGAAAAAAGGACACCAGGACAAGATTGAGGGTGGAATTCCATGTCTAAAAATGGTGTTGCTTCCACTTTTTAAAAATCAAGCCTTTTTGGTGCCTGGGGAAGAAAACACGTGACTCCGCGGTCAGGAAAATGCTGCCCAGGAACCAAAATGTTTTTTGAAGCCAAATTTTTTTGTTGAAACCAAAGGGAAAAAAGGACACCAGGACAAGATTGAGGGTGGAATTCCATGTCTAAAAATGGTGTTGCTTCCACTTTTTAAAAATCAAGCCTTTTTGGTGCCTGGGGAAGAAAACGCGTGACTCCGCGGTCAGGAAAATGCTGCCCAGGAACCAAATTGTTTTCTGAATCCGAATTTTTTTTTGAAACCAAAGGCAAAAAAGGTCACCAGGACAAGATTGAGGGTGGAATTCCATGTCTAAAAATGGTGTTGCTTCCACTTTTTAAAAATCAAGCCTTTTTGGTGCCTGGGGAAGAAAACGCGTGACTCCGCGGTCAGGAAAATGCTGCCCAGGAACCAAAATGTTTTTTGAAGCCAAATTTTTTTTTGAAACCAAAGGGGAAAAAGACCACCAGGACAAGATTGAGGGTGGAATTCCATGTCTAAAAATGGTGTTGCTTCCACTTTTTAAAAATCAAGCCTTTTTGGTGCCTGGGGAAGAAAACGCGTGACTCCGCGGTCAGGAAAATGCTGCCCAGGAACCAAAATGTTTTTTGAAGCCAAATTTTTTTTTGAAACCAAAGTGAAAAAAGGACACCAGGACAAGATTGAGGGTGGAATTCCATGTCTAAAAATGGTGTTGCTTCCACTTTTTAAAAATCAAGCCTTTTTGGTGCCTGGGGAAGAAAACGCGTGACTCCGCGGTCAGGAAAATGCTGCCCAGGAACCAAAATGTTTTTTGAAGCCAAATTTTTTTTTTGAAACCAAAGGGAAAAAAGGACACCAGGACAAGATTGAGGGTGGAATTCCATGTCTAAAAATGGTGTTGCTTCCACTTTTTAAAAATCAAGCCTTTTTGGTGCCTGGGGAAGAAAACGCGTGACTCCGCGGTCAGAAAAATGCTGCCCAGGAATCAAATTGTTTTCTGAATCCGAATTTTTTTTTGAAACCAAAGGGAAAAAAGGACACCAGGACAAGATTGAGGGTGGAATTCCATGTCTAAAAATGGTGTTGCTTCCACTTTTTAAAAATCAAGCCTTTTTGGTGCCTGGGGAAGAAAACGCGTGACTCCACGGTCAGGAAAATGCTGCCCAGGAACCAAACGGCTTTTTGAAGCCAAATTTTTTTTTTTTTAAAACCAAAGGGAAAAAAGGACACCAGGTCAAGATTGAGGGTGGAATTCCATGTCTAAAAATGGTGTTGCTTCCACTTTTTAAAAATCAAGCCTTTTTGGTGCCTGGGGAAGAAAACGCGTGACTCCGCGGTCAGGAAAATGCTGCCCAGGAACCAAAATGTTTTTTGAAGCCAAATTTTTTTTTGAAACCAAAGGGAAAAAAGGACACCAGGACAAGATTGAGGGTGGAATTCCATGTCTAAAAATGGTGTTGCTTCCACTTTTTAAAAATCAAGCCTTTTTGGTGCCTGGGGAAGAAAACGCGTGACTCCGCGGTCAGGAAAATGCTGCCCAGGAACCAAACTGTTTTTTGAAGCCAAATTTTTTTTTGAAACCAAAGGGAAAAAAGGACACCAGGACAAGATTGAGGGTGGAATTCCATGTCTAAAAATGGTGTTGCTTCCACTTTTTAAAAATCAAGCCTTTTTGGTGCCTGGGGAAGAAAACGCGTGACTCCGCGGTCAGGAAAATGCTGCCCAGGAACCAAAATGTTTTTTGAAGCCAAATTTTTTTTTGAAACCAAAGGGAAAAAAGGACACCAGGACAAGATTGAGGGTGGAATTCCATGTCTAAAAATGGTGTTGCTTCCACTTTTTAAAAATCAAGCCTTTTTGATGCCTGGGGAAGAAAACGCGTGACTCCGCGGTCAGGAAAATGCTGCCCAGGAACCAAAATGTTTTTTGAAGCCAAATTTTTTTTTGAAACCAAAGGGAAAAAAGGACACCAGGACAAGATTGAGGGTGGAATTCCATGTCTAAAAATGGTGTTGCTTCCACTTTTTAAAAATCAAGCCTTTTTGGTGCCTGGGGAAGAAAACGCGTGACTCCGCGGTCAGGAAAATGCTGCCCAGGAACCAAAATGTTTTTTGAAGCCAAATTTTTTTTTTGAAACCAAAGGGAAAAAAGGACACCAGGACAAGATTGAGGGTGGAATTCCATGTCTAAAAATGGTGTTGCTTCCACTTTTTAAAAATCAAGCCTTTTTGGTGCCTGGGGAAGAAAACGCGTGACTCCGCGGTCAGGAAAATGCTGCCCAGGAACCAAAATGTTTTTTGAAGCCAAATTTTTTTGTTGAAACCAAAGGGAACAAAGGACACCAGGACAAGATTGAGGGTGGAATTCCATGTCTAAAAATGGTGTTGCTTCCACTTTTTAAAAATCAAGCCTTTTTGGTGCCTGGGGAAGAAAACGCGTGACTCCGCGGTCAGGAAAATGCTGCCCAGGAACCAAATTGTTTTCTGAATCCGAATTTTTTTTTGAAACCAAAGGCAAAAAAGGTCACCAGGACAAGATTGAGGGTGGAATTCCATGTCTAAAAATGGTGTTGCTTCCACTTTTTAAAAATCAAGCCTTTTTGGTGCCTGGGGAAGAAAACGCGTGACTCCGCGGTCAGGAAAATGCTGCCCAGGAACCAAAATGTTTTTTGAAGCCAAATTTTTTTTTGAAACCAAAGGGAAAAAATAACACCAGGACAAGATTGAGGGTGGAATTCCATGTCTAAAAATGGTGTTGCTTCCACTTTTTAAAAATCAAGCCTTTTTGGTGCCTGGGGAAGAAAACGCGTGACTCCGCGGTCAGGAAAATGCTGCCCAGGAACCAAAATGTTTTTTGAAGCCAAATTTTTTTTTGAAACCAAAGTGAAAAAAGGACACCAGGACAAGATTGAGGGTGGAATTCCATGTCTAAAAATGGTGTTGCTTCCACTTTTTAAAAATCAAGCCTTTTTGGTGCCTGGGGAAGAAAACGCGTGACTCCGCGGTCAGGAAAATGCTGCCCAGGAACCAAAATGTTTTTTGAAGCCAAATTTTCTTTTTTGAAACCAAAGGGAAAAAAGGACACCAGGACAAGATTGAGGGTGGAATTCCATGTCTAAAAATGGTGTTGCTTCCACTTTTTAAAAATCAAGCCTTTTTGGTGCCTGGGGAAGAAAACGCGTGACTCCGCGGTCAGGAAAATGCTGCCCAGGAATCAAATTGTTTTCTGAATCCGAATTTTTTTTTGAAACCAAAGGGAAAAAAGGACACCAGGACAAGATTGAGGGTGGAATTCCATGTCTAAAAATGGTGTTGCTTCCACTTTTTAAAAATCAAGCCTTTTTGGTGCCTGGGGAAGAAAACGCGTGACTCCGCGGTCAGGAAAATGCTGCCCAGGAACCAAAATGTTTTTTGAAGCCAAATTTTTTTTTTGAAACCAAAGGGAAAAAAGGACACCAGGACAAGATTGAGGGTGGAATTCCATGTCTAAAAATGGTGTTGCTTCCACTTTTTAAAAATCAAGCCTTTTTGGTGCCTGGGGAAGAAAACGCGTGACTCCGCGGTCAGTAAAATGCTGCCCAGGAACCAAACGGTTTTTTGAAGCCAAATTTTTTTTTTTGAAACCAAAGGGAAAAAAGGACACCAGGTCAAGATTGATGGTGGAATTCCATGTCTAAAAATGGTGTTGCTTCCACTTTTTAAAAATCAAGCCTTTTTGGTGCCTGGGGAAGAAAACGCGTGACTCCGCGGTCAGGAAAATGCTGCCCAGGAACCAAAATGTTTTTTGAAGCCAAATTTTTTTTTGAAACCAAAGGGAAAAAAGGACACCAGGACAAGATTGAGGGTGGAATTCCATGTCTAAAAATGGTGTTGCTTCCACTTTTTAAAAATCAAGCCTTTTTGGTGCCTGGGGAAGAAAACGCGTGACTCCGCGGTCAGGAAAATGCTGCCCAGGAACCAAAATGTTTTTTGAAGCCAAATTTTTTTTTGAAACCAAAGGGAAAAAAGGACACCAGGACAAGATTGAGGGTGGAATTCCATGTCTAAAAATGGTGTTGCTTCCACTTTTTAAAAATCAAGCCTTTTTGGTGCCTGGGGAAGAAAACGCGTGACTCCGCGGTCAGGAAAATGCTGCCCAGGAACCAAACTGTTTTTTGAAGCCAAATTTTTTTTTGAAACCAAAGGGAAAAAAGGACACCAGGACAAGATTGAGGGTGGAATTCCATGTCTAAAAATGGTGTTGCTTCCACTTTTTAAAAATCAAGCCTTTTTGGTGCCTGGGGAAGAAAACGCGTGACTCCGCGGTCAGGAAAATGCTGCCCAGGAACCAAATTGTTTTCTGAATCCGAATTTTTTTTTGAAACCAAAGGCAAAAAAGGTCACCAGGACAAGATTGAGGGTGGAATTCCATGTCTAAAAATGGTGTTGCTTCCACTTTTTAAAAATCAAGCCTTTTTGGTGCCTGGGGAAGAAAACGCGTGACTCCGCGGTCAGGAAAATGCTGCCCAGGAACCAAAATGTTTTTTGAAGCCAAATTTTTTTTTGAAACCAAAGGGGAAAAAGAACACCAGGACAAGATTGAGGGTGGAATTCCATGTCTAAAAATGGTGTTGCTTCCACTTTTTAAAAATCAAGCCTTTTTGGTGCCTGGGGAAGAAAACGCGTGACTCCGCGGTCAGGAAAATGCTGCCCAGGAACCAAAATGTTTTTTGAAGCCAAATTTTTTTTTGAAACCAAAGTGAAAAAAGGACACCAGGACAAGATTGAGGGTGGAATTCCATGTCTAAAAATGGTGTTGCTTCCACTTTTTAAAAATCAAGCCTTTTTGGTGCCTGGGGAAGAAAACGCGTGACTCCGCGGTCAGGAAAATGCTGCCCAGGAACCAAAATGTTTTTTGAAGCCAAATTTTTTTTTGAAACCAAAGGGAAAAAAGGACACCAGGACAAGATTGAGGGTGGAATTCCATGTCTAAAAATGGTGTTGCTTCCACTTTTTAAAAATCAAGCCTTTTTGGTGCCTGGGGAAGAAAACGCGTGACTCCGCGGTCAGGAAAATGCTGCCCAGGAACCAAAATGTTTTTTGAAGCCAAATTTTTTTTTGAAACCAAAGGGAAAAAAGGACACCAGGACAAGATTGAGGGTGGAATTCCATGTCTAAAAATGGTGTTGCTTCCACTTTTTAAAAATCAAGCCTTTTTGGTGCCTGGGGAAGAAAACGCGTGACTCCGCGGTCAGGAAAATGCTGCCCAGGAACCAAAATGTTTTTTGAAGCCAAATTTTTTTTTGAAACCAAAGGGAAAAAAGGACACCAGGACAAGATTGAGGGTGGAATTCCATGTCTAAAAATGGTGTTGCTTCCACTTTTTAAAAATCAAGCCTTTTTGGTGCCTGGGGAAGAAAACGCGTGACTCCGCGGTCAGGAAAATGCTGCCCAGGAACCAAACTGTTTTTTGAAGCCAAATTTTTTTTTGAAACCAAAGGGAAAAAAGGACACCAGGACAAGATTGAGGGTGGAATTCCATGTCTAAAAATGGTGTTGCTTCCACTTTTTAAAAATCAAGCCTTTTTGGTGCCTGGGGAAGAAAACGCGTGACTCCGCGGTCAGGAAAATGCTGCCCAGGAACCAAATTGTTTTCTGAATCCGAATTTTTTTTTGAAACCAAAGGCAAAAAAGGTCACCAGGACAAGATTGAGGGTGGAATTCCATGTCTAAAAATGGTGTTGCTTCCACTTTTTAAAAATCAAGCCTTTTTGGTGCCTGGGGAAGAAAACGCGTGACTCCGCGGTCAGGAAAATGCTGCCCAGGAACCAAAATGTTTTTTGAAGCCAAATTTTTTTTTGAAACCAAAGGGGAAAAAGAACACCAGGACAAGATTGAGGGTGGAATTCCATGTCTAAAAATGGTGTTGCTTCCACTTTTTAAAAATCAAGCCTTTTTGGTGCCTGGGGAAGAAAACGCGTGACTCCGCGGTCAGGAAAATGCTGCCCAGGAACCAAAATGTTTTTTGAAGCCAAATTTTTTTTTGAAACCAAAGTGAAAAAAGGACACCAGGACAAGATTGAGGGTGGAATTCCATGTCTAAAAATGGTGTTGCTTCCACTTTTTAAAAATCAAGCCTTTTTGGTGCCTGGGGAAGAAAACGCGTGACTCCGCGGTCAGGAAAATGCTGCCCAGGAACCAAAATGTTTTTTGAAGCCAAATTTTTTTTTTTGAAACCAAAGGGAAAAAAGGACACCAGGACAAGATTGAGGGTGGAATTCCATGTCTAAAAATGGTGTTGCTTCCACTTTTTAAAAATCAAGCCTTTTTGGTGCCTGGGGAAGAAAACGCGTGACTCCGCGGTCAGGAAAATGCTGCCCAGGAACCAAAATGTTTTTTGAAGCCAAATTTTTTTGTTGAAACCAAAGGGAACAAAGGACACCAGGACAAGATTGAGGGTGGAATTCCATGTCTAAAAATGGTGTTGCTTCCACTTTTTAAAAATCAAGCCTTTTTGGTGCCTGGGGAAGAAAACGCGTGACTCCGCGGTCAGGAAAATGCTGCCCAGGAACCAAATTGTTTTCTGAATCCGAATTTTTTTTTGAAACCAAAGGCAAAAAAGGTCACCAGGACAAGATTGAGGGTGGAATTCCATGTCTAAAAATGGTGTTGCTTCCACTTTTTAAAAATCAAGCCTTTTTGGTGCCTGGGGAAGAAAACGCGTGACTCCGCGGTCAGGAAAATGCTGCCCAGGAACCAAAATGTTTTTTGAATCCGAATTTTTTTTTGAAACCAAAGGGGAAAAAGAACACCAGGACAAGATTGAGGGTGGAATTCCATGTCTAAAAATGGTGTTGCTTCCACTTTTTAAAAATCAAGCCTTTTTGGTGCCTGGGGAAGAAAACGCGTGACTCCGCGGTCAGGAAAATGCTGCCCAGGAACCAAAATGTTTTTTGAAGCCAAATTTTTTTTTGAAACCAAAGTGAAAAAAGGACACCAGGACAAGATTGAGGGTGGAATTCCATGTCTAAAAATGGTGTTGCTTCCACTTTTTAAAAATCAAGCCTTTTTGGTGCCTGGGGAAGAAAACGCGTGACTCCGCGGTCAGGAAAATGCTGCCCAGGAACCAAAATGTTTTTTGAAGCCAAATTTTTTTTTTTGAAACCAAAGGGAAAAAAGGACACCAGGACAAGATTGAGGGTGGAATTCCATGTCTAAAAATGGTGTTGCTTCCACTTTTTAAAAATCAAGCCTTTTTGGTGCCTGGGGAAGAAAACGCGTGACTCCGCGGTCAGGAAAATGCTGCCCAGGAACCAAAATGTTTTTTGAAGCCAAATTTTTTTGTTGAAACCAAAGGGAACAAAGGACACCAGGACAAGATTGAGGGTGGAATTCCATGTCTAAAAATGGTGTTGCTTCCACTTTTTAAAAATCAAGCCTTTTTGGTGCCTGGGGAAGAAAACGCGTGACTCCGCGGTCAGGAAAATGCTGCCCAGGAACCAAATTGTTTTCTGAATCCGAATTTTTTTTTGAAACCAAAGGCAAAAAAGGTCACCAGGACAAGATTGAGGGTGGAATTCCATGTCTAAAAATGGTGTTGCTTCCACTTTTTAAAAATCAAGCCTTTTTGGTGCCTGGGGAAGAAAACGCGTGACTCCGCGGTCAGGAAAATGCTGCCCAGGAATCAAATTGTTTTCTGAATCCGAATTTTTTTTTTGAAACCAAAGGGAAAAAAGGACACCAGGACAAGATTGAGGGTGGAATTCCATGTCTAAAAATGGTGTTGCTTCCACTTTTTAAAAATCAAGCCTTTTTGGTGCCTGGGGAAGAAAACGCGTGACTCCGCGGTCAGGAAAATGCTGCCCAGGAACCAAACTGTTTTTTGAAGCCAAATTTTTTTTTGAAACCAAAGGGAAAAAAGGACACCAGGACAAGATTGAGGGTGGAATTCCATGTCTAAAAATGGTGTTGCTTCCACTTTTTAAAAATCAAGCCTTTTTGGTGCCTGGGGAAGAAAACGCGTGACTCCGCGGTCAGGAAAATGCTGCCCAGGAACCAAATTGTTTTCTGAATCCGAATTTTTTTTTGAAACCAAAGGCAAAAAAGGTCACCAGGACAAGATTGAGGGTGGAATTCCATGTCTAAAAATGGTGTTGCTTCCACTTTTTAAAAATCAAGCCTTTTTGGTGCCTGGGGAAGAAAACGCGTGACTCCGCGGTCAGGAAAATGCTGCCCAGGAACCAAAATGTTTTTTGAAGCCAAATTTTTTTTTGAAACCAAAGGGGAAAAAGAACACCAGGACAAGATTGAGGGTGGAATTCCATGTCTAAAAATGGTGTTGCTTCCACTTTTTAAAAATCAAGCCTTTTTGGTGCCTGGGGAAGAAAACGCGTGACTCCGCGGTCAGGAAAATGCTGCCCAGGAACCAAAATGTTTTTTGAAGCCAAATTTTTTTTTGAAACCAAAGTGAAAAAAGGACACCAGGACAAGATTGAGGGTGGAATTCCATGTCTAAAAATGGTGTTGCTTCCACTTTTTAAAAATCAAGCCTTTTTGGTGCCTGGGGAAGAAAACGCGTGACTCCGCGGTCAGGAAAATGCTGCCCAGGAACCAAAATGTTTTTTGAAGCCAAATTTTTTTTTGAAACCAAAGGGAAAAAAGGACACCAGGACAAGATTGAGGGTGGAATTCCATGTCTAAAAATGGTGTTGCTTCCACTTTTTAAAAATCAAGCCTTTTTGGTGCCTGGGGAAGAAAACGCGTGACTCCGCGGTCAGGAAAATGCTGCCCAGGAACCAAAATGTTTTTTGAAGCCAAATTTTTTTTTGAAACCAAAGGGAAAAAAGGACACCAGGACAAGATTGAGGGTGGAATTCCATGTCTAAAAATGGTGTTGCTTCCACTTTTTAAAAATCAAGCCTTTTTGGTGCCTGGGGAAGAAAACGCGTGACTCCGCGGTCAGGAAAATGCTGCCCAGGAACCAAAATGTTTTTTGAAGCCAAATTTTTTTTTGAAACCAAAGGGAAAAAAGGACACCAGGACAAGATTGAGGGTGGAATTCCATGTCTAAAAATGGTGTTGCTTCCACTTTTTAAAAATCAAGCCTTTTTGGTGCCTGGGGAAGAAAACGCGTGACTCCGCGGTCAGGAAAATGCTGCCCAGGAACCAAACTGTTTTTTGAAGCCAAATTTTTTTTTGAAACCAAAGGGAAAAAAGGACACCAGGACAAGATTGAGGGTGGAATTCCATGTCTAAAAATGGTGTTGCTTCCACTTTTTAAAAATCAAGCCTTTTTGGTGCCTGGGGAAGAAAACGCGTGACTCCGCGGTCAGGAAAATGCTGCCCAGGAACCAAATTGTTTTCTGAATCCGAATTTTTTTTTGAAACCAAAGGCAAAAAAGGTCACCAGGACAAGATTGAGGGTGGAATTCCATGTCTAAAAATGGTGTTGCTTCCACTTTTTAAAAATCAAGCCTTTTTGGTGCCTGGGGAAGAAAACGCGTGACTCCGCGGTCAGGAAAATGCTGCCCAGGAACCAAAATGTTTTTTGAAGCCAAATTTTTTTTTGAAACCAAAGGGGAAAAAGAACACCAGGACAAGATTGAGGGTGGAATTCCATGTCTAAAAATGGTGTTGCTTCCACTTTTTAAAAATCAAGCCTTTTTGGTGCCTGGGGAAGAAAACGCGTGACTCCGCGGTCAGGAAAATGCTGCCCAGGAACCAAAATGTTTTTTGAAGCCAAATTTTTTTTTGAAACCAAAGTGAAAAAAGGACACCAGGACAAGATTGAGGGTGGAATTCCATGTCTAAAAATGGTGTTGCTTCCACTTTTTAAAAATCAAGCCTTTTTGGTGCCTGGGGAAGAAAACGCGTGACTCCGCGGTCAGGAAAATGCTGCCCAGGAACCAAAATGTTTTTTGAAGCCAAATTTTTTTTTTTGAAACCAAAGGGAAAAAAGGACACCAGGACAAGATTGAGGGTGGAATTCCATGTCTAAAAATGGTGTTGCTTCCACTTTTTAAAAATCAAGCCTTTTTGGTGCCTGGGGAAGAAAACGCGTGACTCCGCGGTCAGGAAAATGCTGCCCAGGAACCAAAATGTTTTTTGAAGCCAAATTTTTTTGTTGAAACCAAAGGGAACAAAGGACACCAGGACAAGATTGAGGGTGGAATTCCATGTCTAAAAATGGTGTTGCTTCCACTTTTTAAAAATCAAGCCTTTTTGGTGCCTGGGGAAGAAAACGCGTGACTCCGCGGTCAGGAAAATGCTGCCCAGGAACCAAATTGTTTTCTGAATCCGAATTTTTTTTTGAAACCAAAGGCAAAAAAGGTCACCAGGACAAGATTGAGGGTGGAATTCCATGTCTAAAAATGGTGTTGCTTCCACTTTTTAAAAATCAAGCCTTTTTGGTGCCTGGGGAAGAAAACGCGTGACTCCGCGGTCAGGAAAATGCTGCCCAGGAACCAAAATGTTTTTTGAATCCGAATTTTTTTTTGAAACCAAAGGGGAAAAAGAACACCAGGACAAGATTGAGGGTGGAATTCCATGTCTAAAAATGGTGTTGCTTCCACTTTTTAAAAATCAAGCCTTTTTGGTGCCTGGGGAAGAAAACGCGTGACTCCGCGGTCAGGAAAATGCTGCCCAGGAACCAAAATGTTTTTTGAAGCCAAATTTTTTTTTGAAACCAAAGTGAAAAAAGGACACCAGGACAAGATTGAGGGTGGAATTCCATGTCTAAAAATGGTGTTGCTTCCACTTTTTAAAAATCAAGCCTTTTTGGTGCCTGGGGAAGAAAACGCGTGACTCCGCGGTCAGGAAAATGCTGCCCAGGAACCAAAATGTTTTTTGAAGCCAAATTTTTTTTTTTGAAACCAAAGGGAAAAAAGGACACCAGGACAAGATTGAGGGTGGAATTCCATGTCTAAAAATGGTGTTGCTTCCACTTTTTAAAAATCAAGCCTTTTTGGTGCCTGGGGAAGAAAACGCGTGACTCCGCGGTCAGGAAAATGCTGCCCAGGAACCAAAATGTTTTTTGAAGCCAAATTTTTTTGTTGAAACCAAAGGGAACAAAGGACACCAGGACAAGATTGAGGGTGGAATTCCATGTCTAAAAATGGTGTTGCTTCCACTTTTTAAAAATCAAGCCTTTTTGGTGCCTGGGGAAGAAAACGCGTGACTCCGCGGTCAGGAAAATGCTGCCCAGGAACCAAATTGTTTTCTGAATCCGAATTTTTTTTTGAAACCAAAGGCAAAAAAGGTCACCAGGACAAGATTGAGGGTGGAATTCCATGTCTAAAAATGGTGTTGCTTCCACTTTTTAAAAATCAAGCCTTTTTGGTGCCTGGGGAAGAAAACGCGTGACTCCGCGGTCAGGAAAATGCTGCCCAGGAATCAAATTGTTTTCTGAATCCGAATTTTTTTTTTGAAACCAAAGGGAAAAAAGGACACCAGGACAAGATTGAGGGTGGAATTCCATGTCTAAAAATGGTGTTGCTTCCACTTTTTAAAAATCAAGCCTTTTTGGTGCCTGGGGAAGAAAACGCGTGACTCCGCGGTCAGGAAAATGCTGCCCAGGAACCAAAATGTTTTTTGAAGCCAAATTTTTTTTTTTGAAACCAAAGGGAAAAAAGGACACCAGGACAAGATTGAGGGTGGAATTCCATGTCTAAAAATGGTGTTGCTTCCACTTTTTAAAAATCAAGCCTTTTTGGTGCCTGGGGAAGAAAACGCGTGACTCCGCGGTCAGGAAAATGCTGCCCAGGAATCAAATTGTTTTCTGAATCCGAATTTTTTTTTGAAACCAAAGGGAAAAAAGGACACCAGGACAAGATTGAGGGTGGAATTCCATGTCTAAAAATGGTGTTGCTTCCACTTTTTAAAAATCAAGCCTTTTTGGTGCCTGGGGAAGAAAACGCGTGACTCCGCAGTCAAGAAAATGCTGCCCAGGAACCAAAATGTTTTTTGAAGCCAAATTTTTTTTTTTGAAACCAAAGGGAAAAAAGGACACCAGGACAAGATTGAGGGTGGAATTCCATGTCTAAAAATGGTGTTGCTTCCACTTTTTAAAAATCAAGCCTTTTTGGTGCCTGGGGAAGAAAACGCGTGACTCCACGGTCAGGAAAATGCTGCCCAGGAATCAAATTGTTTTCTGAATCCGAATTTTTTTTTGAAACCAAAGGGAAAAAAGGACACCAGGACAAGATTGAGGGTGGAATTCCATGTCTAAAAATGGTGTTGCTTCCACTTTTTAAAAATCAAGCCTTTTTGGTGCCTGGGGAAGAAAACGCGTGACTCCACGGTCAGGAAAATGCTGCCCAGGAATCAAATTGTTTTCTGAATCCGAATTTTTTTTTGAAACCAAAGGGAAAAAAGGACACCAGGACAAGATTGAGGGTGGAATTCCATGTCTAAAAATGGTGTTGCTTCCACTTTTTAAAAATCAAGCCTTTTTGGTGCCTGGGGAAGAAAACGCGTGACTCCGCGGTCAGGAAAATGCTGCCCAGGAACCAAACTGTTTTTTGAAGCCAAATTTTTTTTTGAAACCAAAGGGAAAAAAGGACACCAGGACAAGATTGAGGGTGGAATTCCATGTCTAAAAATGGTGTTGCTTCCACTTTTTAAAAATCAAGCCTTTTTGGTGCCTGGGGAAGAAAACGCGTGACTCCGCGGTCAGGAAAATGCTGCCCAGGAACCAAATTGTTTTCTGAATCCGAATTTTTTTTTGAAACCAAAGGCAAAAAAGGTCACCAGGACAAGATTGAGGGTGGAATTCCATGTCTAAAAATGGTGTTGCTTCCACTTTTTAAAAATCAAGCCTTTTTGGTGCCTGGGGAAGAAAACGCGTGACTCCGCGGTCAGGAAAATGCTGCCCAGGAACCAAAATGTTTTTTGAAGCCAAATTTTTTTTTTTGAAACCAAAGGGAAAAAAGGACACCAGGACAAGATTGAGGGTGGAATTCCATGTCTAAAAATGGTGTTGCTTCCACTTTTTAAAAATCAAGCCTTTTTGGTGCCTGGGGAAGAAAACGCGTGACTCCGCGGTCAGGAAAATGCTGCCCAGGAATCAAATTGTTTTCTGAATCCGAATTTTTTTTTGAAACCAAAGGGAAAAAAGGACACCAGGACAAGATTGAGGGTGGAATTCCATGTCTAAAAATGGTGTTGCTTCCACTTTTTAAAAATCAAGCCTTTTTGGTGCCTGGGGAAGAAAACGCGTGACTCCGCGGTCAGGAAAATGCTGCCCAGGAACCAAATTGTTTTCTGAATCCGAATTTTTTTTTGAAACCAAAGGCAAAAAAGGTCACCAGGACAAGATTGAGGGTGGAATTCCATGTCTAAAAATGGTGTTGCTTCCACTTTTTAAAAATCAAGCCTTTTTGGTGCCTGGGGAAGAAAACGCGTGACTCCGCGGTCAGGAAAATGCTGCCCAGGAACCAAAATGTTTTTTGAAGCCAAATTTTTTTTTGAAACCAAAGGGAAAAAATAACACCAGGACAAGATTGAGGGTGGAATTCCATGTCTAAAAATGGTGTTGCTTCCACTTTTTAAAAATCAAGCCTTTTTGGTGCCTGGGGAAGAAAACGCGTGACTCCGCGGTCAGGAAAATGCTGCCCAGGAACCAAAATGTTTTTTGAAGCCAAATTTTTTTTTGAAACCAAAGTGAAAAAAGGACACCAGGACAAGATTGAGGGTGGAATTCCATGTCTAAAAATGGTGTTGCTTCCACTTTTTAAAAATCAAGCCTTTTTGGTGCCTGGGGAAGAAAACGCGTGACTCCGCGGTCAGGAAAATGCTGCCCAGGAACCAAAATGTTTTTTGAAGCCAAATTTTCTTTTTTGAAACCAAAGGGAAAAAAGGACACCAGGACAAGATTGAGGGTGGAATTCCATGTCTAAAAATGGTGTTGCTTCCACTTTTTAAAAATCAAGCCTTTTTGGTGCCTGGGGAAGAAAACGCGTGACTCCGCGGTCAGGAAAATGCTGCCCAGGAATCAAATTGTTTTCTGAATCCGAATTTTTTTTTGAAACCAAAGGGAAAAAAGGACACCAGGACAAGATTGAGGGTGGAATTCCATGTCTAAAAATGGTGTTGCTTCCACTTTTTAAAAATCAAGCCTTTTTGGTGCCTGGGGAAGAAAACGCGTGACTCCGCGGTCAGGAAAATGCTGCCCAGGAACCAAAATGTTTTTTGAAGCCAAATTTTTTTTTTGAAACCAAAGGGAAAAAAGGACACCAGGACAAGATTGAGGGTGGAATTCCATGTCTAAAAATGGTGTTGCTTCCACTTTTTAAAAATCAAGCCTTTTTGGTGCCTGGGGAAGAAAACGCGTGACTCCGCGGTCAGTAAAATGCTGCCCAGGAACCAAACGGTTTTTTGAAGCCAAATTTTTTTTTTTGAAACCAAAGGGAAAAAAGGACACCAGGTCAAGATTGATGGTGGAATTCCATGTCTAAAAATGGTGTTGCTTCCACTTTTTAAAAATCAAGCCTTTTTGGTGCCTGGGGAAGAAAACGCGTGACTCCGCGGTCAGGAAAATGCTGCCCAGGAACCAAAATGTTTTTTGAAGCCAAATTTTTTTGTTGAAACCAAAGGGAACAAAGGACACCAGGACAAGATTGAGGGTGGAATTCCACGTCTAAAAATGGTGTTGCTTCCACTTTTTAAAAATCAAGCCTTTTTGGTGCCTGGGGAAGAAAACGCGTGACTCCGCGGTCAGGAAAATGCTGCCCAGGAACCAAATTGTTTTCTGAATCCGAATTTTTTTTTGAAACAAAAGGCAAAAAAGGTCACCAGGACAAGATTGAGGGTGGAATTCCATGTCTAAAAATGGTGTTGCTTCCACTTTTTAAAAATCAAGCCTTTTTGGTGCCTGGGGAAGAAAACGCGTGACTCCGCGGTCAGGAAAATGCTGCCCAGGAACCAAAATGTTTTTTGAAGCCAAATTTTTTTTTGAAACCAAAGGGGAAAAAGAACACCAGGACAAGATTGAGGGTGGAATTCCATGTCTAAAAATGGTGTTGCTTCCACTTTTTAAAAATCAAGCCTTTTTGGTGCCTGGGGAAGAAAACGCGTGACTCCGCGGTCAGGAAAATGCTGCCCAGGAACCAAAATGTTTTTTGAAGCCAAATTTTTTTTTGAAACCAAAGTGAAAAAAGGACACCAGGACAAGATTGAGGGTGGAATTCCATGTCTAAAAATGGTGTTGCTTCCACTTTTTAAAAATCAAGCCTTTTTGGTGCCTGGGGAAGAAAACGCGTGACTCCGCGGTCAGGAAAATGCTGCCCAGGAACCAAAATGTTTTTTGAAGCCAAATTTTTTTTTTTGAAACCAAAGGGAAAAAAGGACACCAGGACAAGATTGAGGGTGGAATTCCATGTCTAAAAATGGTGTTGCTTCCACTTTTTAAAAATCAAGCCTTTTTGGTGCCTGGGGAAGAAAACACGTGACTCCGCGGTCAGGAAAATGCTGCCCAGGAACCAAAATGTTTTTTGAAGCCAAATTTTTTTGTTGAAACCAAAGGGAAAAAAGGACACCAGGACAAGATTGAGGGTGGAATTCCATGTCTAAAAATGGTGTTGCTTCCACTTTTTAAAAATCAAGCCTTTTTGGTGCCTGGGGAAGAAAACGCGTGACTCCGCGGTCAGGAAAATGCTGCCCAGGAACCAAATTGTTTTCTGAATCCGAATTTTTTTTTGAAACCAAAGGCAAAAAAGGTCACCAGGACAAGATTGAGGGTGGAATTCCATGTCTAAAAATGGTGTTGCTTCCACTTTTTAAAAATCAAGCCTTTTTGGTGCCTGGGGAAGAAAACGCGTGACTCCGCGGTCAGGAAAATGCTGCCCAGGAACCAAAATGTTTTTTGAAGCCAAATTTTTTTTTGAAACCAAAGGGGAAAAAGAACACCAGGACAAGATTGAGGGTGGAATTCCATGTCTAAAAATGGTGTTGCTTCCACTTTTTAAAAATCAAGCCTTTTTGGTGCCTGGGGAAGAAAACGCGTGACTCCGCGGTCAGGAAAATGCTGCCCAGGAACCAAAATGTTTTTTGAAGCCAAATTTTTTTTTGAAACCAAAGTGAAAAAAGGACACCAGGACAAGATTGAGGGTGGAATTCCATGTCTAAAAATGGTGTTGCTTCCACTTTTTAAAAATCAAGCCTTTTTGGTGCCTGGGGAAGAAAACGCGTGACTCCGCGGTCAGGAAAATGCTGCCCAGGAACCAAAATGTTTTTTGAAGCCAAATTTTTTTTTTGAAACCAAAGGGAAAAAAGGACACCAGGACAAGATTGAGGGTGGAATTCCATGTCTAAAAATGGTGTTGCTCCCACTTTTTAAAAATCAAGCCTTTTTGGTGCCTGGGGAAGAAAACGCGTGACTCCGCGGTCAGAAAAATGCTGCCCAGGAATCAAATTGTTTTCTGAATCCGAATTTTTTTTTGAAACCAAAGGGAAAAAAGGACACCAGGACAAGATTGAGGGTGGAATTCCATGTCTAAAAATGGTGTTGCTTCCACTTTTTAAAAATCAAGCCTTTTTGGTGCCTGGGGAAGAAAACGCGTGACTCCACGGTCAGGAAAATGCTGCCCAGGAACCAAACGGCTTTTTGAAGCCAAATTTTTTTTTTTTAAAACCAAAGGGAAAAAAGGACACCAGGTCAAGATTGAGGGTGGAATTCCATGTCTAAAAATGGTGTTGCTTCCACTTTTTAAAAATCAAGCCTTTTTGGTGCCTGGGGAAGAAAACGCGTGACTCCGCGGTCAGGAAAATGCTGCCCAGGAACCAAAATGTTTTTTGAAGCCAAATTTTTTTGTTGAAACCAAAGGGAACAAAGGACACCAGGACAAGATTGAGGGTGGAATTCCATGTCTAAAAATGGTGTTGCTTCCACTTTTTAAAAATCAAGCCTTTTTGGTGCCTGGGGAAGAAAACGCGTGACTCCGCGGTCAGGAAAATGCTGCCCAGGAACCAAATTGTTTTCTGAATCCGAATTTTTTTTTGAAACAAAAGGCAAAAAAGGTCACCAGGACAAGATTGAGGGTGGAATTCCATGTCTAAAAATGGTGTTGCTTCCACTTTTTAAAAATCAAGCCTTTTTGGTGCCTGGGGAAGAAAACGCGTGACTCCGCGGTCAGGAAAATGCTGCCCAGGAACCAAAATGTTTTTTGAAGCCAAATTTTTTTTTGAAACCAAAGGGGAAAAAGAACACCAGGACAAGATTGAGGGTGGAATTCCATGTCTAAAAATGGTGTTGCTTCCACTTTTTAAAAATCAAGCCTTTTTGGTGCCTGGGGAAGAAAACGCGTGACTCCGCGGTCAGGAAAATGCTGCCCAGGAACCAAAATGTTTTTTGAAGCCAAATTTTTTTTTGAAACCAAAGTGAAAAAAGGACACCAGGACAAGATTGAGGGTGGAATTCCATGTCTAAAAATGGTGTTGCTTCCACTTTTTAAAAATCAAGCCTTTTTGGTGCCTGGGGAAGAAAACGCGTGACTCCGCGGTCAGGAAAATGCTGCCCAGGAACCAAAATGTTTTTTGAAGCCAAATTTTTTTTTTTGAAACCAAAGGGAAAAAAGGACACCAGGACAAGATTGAGGGTGGAATTCCATGTCTAAAAATGGTGTTGCTTCCACTTTTTAAAAATCAAGCCTTTTTGGTGCCTGGGGAAGAAAACACGTGACTCCGCGGTCAGGAAAATGCTGCCCAGGAACCAAAATGTTTTTTGAAGCCAAATTTTTTTGTTGAAACCAAAGGGAAAAAAGGACACCAGGACAAGATTGAGGGTGGAATTCCATGTCTAAAAATGGTGTTGCTTCCACTTTTTAAAAATCAAGCCTTTTTGGTGCCTGGGGAAGAAAACGCGTGACTCCGCGGTCAGGAAAATGCTGCCCAGGAACCAAATTGTTTTCTGAATCCGAATTTTTTTTTGAAACCAAAGGCAAAAAAGGTCACCAGGACAAGATTGAGGGTGGAATTCCATGTCTAAAAATGGTGTTGCTTCCACTTTTTAAAAATCAAGCCTTTTTGGTGCCTGGGGAAGAAAACGCGTGACTCCGCGGTCAGGAAAATGCTGCCCAGGAACCAAAATGTTTTTTGAAGCCAAATTTTTTTTTGAAACCAAAGGGGAAAAAGAACACCAGGACAAGATTGAGGGTGGAATTCCATGTCTAAAAATGGTGTTGCTTCCACTTTTTAAAAATCAAGCCTTTTTGGTGCCTGGGGAAGAAAACGCGTGACTCCGCGGTCAGGAAAATGCTGCCCAGGAACCAAAATGTTTTTTGAAGCCAAATTTTTTTTTGAAACCAAAGTGAAAAAAGGACACCAGGACAAGATTGAGGGTGGAATTCCATGTCTAAAAATGGTGTTGCTTCCACTTTTTAAAAATCAAGCCTTTTTGGTGCCTGGGGAAGAAAACGCGTGACACCGCGGTCAGGAAAATGCTGCCCAGGAACCAAAATGTTTTTTGAAGCCAAATTTTTTTTTTGAAACCAAAGGGAAAAAAGGACACCAGGACAAGATTGAGGGTGGAATTCCATGTCTAAAAATGGTGTTGCTTCCACTTTTAAAAAATCAAGCCTTTTTGGTGCCTGGGGAAGAAAACGCGTGACTCCGCGGTCAGAAAAATGCTGCCCAGGAATCAAATTGTTTTCTGAATCCGAATTTTTTTTTGAAACCAAAGGGAAAAAAGGACACCAGGACAAGATTGAGGGTGGAATTCCATGTCTAAAAATGGTGTTGCTTCCACTTTTTAAAAATCAAGCCTTTTTGGTGCCTGGGGAAGAAAACGCGTGACTCCACGGTCAGGAAAATGCTGCCCAGGAACCAAACGGCTTTTTGAAGCCAAATTTTTTTTTTTTAAAACCAAAGGGAAAAAAGGACACCAGGTCAAGATTGAGGGTGGAATTCCATGTCTAAAAATGGTGTTGCTTCCACTTTTTAAAAATCAAGCCTTTTTGGTGCCTGGGGAAGAAAACGCGTGACTCCGCGGTCAGGAAAATGCTGCCCAGGAACCAAAATGTTTTTTGAAGCCAAATTTTTTTTTGAAACCAAAGGGAAAAAAGGACACCAGGACAAGATTGAGGGTGGAATTCCATGTCTAAAAATGGTGTTGCTTCCACTTTTTAAAAATCAAGCCTTTTTGGTGCCTGGGGAAGAAAACGCGTGACTCCGCGGTCAGGAAAATGCTGCCCAGGAACCAAACTGTTTTTTGAAGCCAAATTTTTTTTTGAAACCAAAGGGAAAAAAGGACACCAGGACAAGATTGAGGGTGGAATTCCATGTCTAAAAATGGTGTTGCTTCCACTTTTTAAAAATCAAGCCTTTTTGGTGCCTGGGGAAGAAAACGCGTGACTCCGCGGTCAGGAAAATGCTGCCCAGGAACCAAAATGTTTTTTGAAGCCAAATTTTTTTTTGAAACCAAAGGGAAAAAAGGACACCAGGACAAGATTGAGGGTGGAATTCCATGTCTAAAAATGGTGTTGCTTCCACTTTTTAAAAATCAAGCCTTTTTGATGCCTGGGGAAGAAAACGCGTGACTCCGCGGTCAGGAAAATGCTGCCCAGGAACCAAAATGTTTTTTGAAGCCAAATTTTTTTTTGAAACCAAAGGGAAAAAAGGACACCAGGACAAGATTGAGGGTGGAATTCCATGTCTAAAAATGGTGTTGCTTCCACTTTTTAAAAATCAAGCCTTTTTGGTGCCTGGGGAAGAAAACGCGTGACTCCGCGGTCAGGAAAATGCTGCCCAGGAACCAAAATGTTTTTTGAAGCCAAATTTTTTTTTTGAAACCAAAGGGAAAAAAGGACACCAGGACAAGATTGAGGGTGGAATTCCATGTCTAAAAATGGTGTTGCTTCCACTTTTTAAAAATCAAGCCTTTTTGGTGCCTGGGGAAGAAAACGCGTGACTCCGCGGTCAGGAAAATGCTGCCCAGGAACCAAAATGTTTTTTGAAGCCAAATTTTTTTTTGAAACCAAAGGCAAAAAAGGTCACCAGGACAAGATTGAGGGTGGAATTCCATGTCTAAAAATGGTGTTGCTTCCACTTTTTAAAAATCAAGCCTTTTTGGTGCCTGGGGAAGAAAACGCGTGACTCCGCGGTCAGGAAAATGCTGCCCAGGAACCAAAATGTTTTTTGAAGCCAAATTTTTTTTTGAAACCAAAGGGAAAAAATAACACCAGGACAAGATTGAGGGTGGAATTCCATGTCTAAAAATGGTGTTGCTTCCACTTTTTAAAAATCAAGCCTTTTTGGTGCCTGGGGAAGAAAACGCGTGACTCCGCGGTCAGGAAAATGCTGCCCAGGAACCAAAATGTTTTTTGAAGCCAAATTTTTTTTTGAAACCAAAGTGAAAAAAGGACACCAGGACAAGATTGAGGGTGGAATTCCATGTCTAAAAATGGTGTTGCTTCCACTTTTTAAAAATCAAGCCTTTTTGGTGCCTGGGGAAGAAAACGCGTGACTCCGCGGTCAGGAAAATGCTGCCCAGGAACCAAAATGTTTTTTGAAGCCAAATTTTCTTTTTTGAAACCAAAGGGAAAAAAGGACACCAGGACAAGATTGAGGGTGGAATTCCATGTCTAAAAATGGTGTTGCTTCCACTTTTTAAAAATCAAGCCTTTTTGGTGCCTGGGGAAGAAAACGCGTGACTCCGCGGTCAGGAAAATGCTGCCCAGGAATCAAATTGTTTTCTGAATCCGAATTTTTTTTTGAAACCAAAGGGAAAAAAGGACACCAGGACAAGATTGAGGGTGGAATTCCATGTCTAAAAATGGTGTTGCTTCCACTTTTTAAAAATCAAGCCTTTTTGGTGCCTGGGGAAGAAAACGCGTGACTCCGCGGTCAGGAAAATGCTGCCCAGGAACCAAAATGTTTTTTGAAGCCAAATTTTTTTTTTGAAACCAAAGGGAAAAAAGGACACCAGGACAAGATTGAGGGTGGAATTCCATGTCTAAAAATGGTGTTGCTTCCACTTTTTAAAAATCAAGACTTTTTGGTGCCTGGGGAAGAAAACGCGTGACTCCGCGGTCAGTAAAATGCTGCCCAGGAACCAAACGGTTTTTTGAAGCCAAATTTTTTTTTTTGAAACCAAAGGGAAAAAAGGACACCAGGTCAAGATTGATGGTGGAATTCCATGTCTAAAAATGGTGTTGCTTCCACTTTTTAAAAATCAAGCCTTTTTGGTGCCTGGGGAAGAAAACGCGTGACTCCGCGGTCAGGAAAATGCTGCCCAGGAACCAAAATGTTTTTTGAAGCCAAATTTTTTTTTGAAACCAAAGGGAAAAAAGGACACCAGGACAAGATTGAGGGTGGAATTCCATGTCTAAAAATGGTGTTGCTTCCACTTTTTAAAAATCAAGCCTTTTTGGTGCCTGGGGAAGAAAACGCGTGACTCCGCGGTCAGGAAAATGCTGCCCAGGAACCAAAATGTTTTTTGAAGCCAAATTTTTTTTTGAAACCAAAGGGAAAAAAGGACACCAGGACAAGATTGAGGGTGGAATTCCATGTCTAAAAATGGTGTTGCTTCCACTTTTTAAAAATCAAGCCTTTTTGGTGCCTGGGGAAGAAAACGCGTGACTCCGCGGTCAGGAAAATGCTGCCCAGGAACCAAACTGTTTTTTGAAGCCAAATTTTTTTTTGAAACCAAAGGGAAAAAAGGACACCAGGACAAGATTGAGGGTGGAATTCCATGTCTAAAAATGGTGTTGCTTCCACTTTTTAAAAATCAAGCCTTTTTGGTGCCTGGGGAAGAAAACGCGTGACTCCGCGGTCAGGAAAATGCTGCCCAGGAACCAAATTGTTTTCTGAATCCGAATTTTTTTTTGAAACCAAAGGCAAAAAAGGTCACCAGGACAAGATTGAGGGTGGAATTCCATGTCTAAAAATGGTGTTGCTTCCACTTTTTAAAAATCAAGCCTTTTTGGTGCCTGGGGAAGAAAACGCGTGACTCCGCGGTCAGGAAAATGCTGCCCAGGAACCAAAATGTTTTTTGAAGCCAAATTTTTTTTTGAAACCAAAGGGGAAAAAGAACACCAGGACAAGATTGAGGGTGGAATTCCATGTCTAAAAATGGTGTTGCTTCCACTTTTTAAAAATCAAGCCTTTTTGGTGCCTGGGGAAGAAAACGCGTGACTCCGCGGTCAGGAAAATGCTGCCCAGGAACCAAAATGTTTTTTGAAGCCAAATTTTTTTTTGAAACCAAAGTGAAAAAAGGACACCAGGACAAGATTGAGGGTGGAATTCCATGTCTAAAAATGGTGTTGCTTCCACTTTTTAAAAATCAAGCCTTTTTGGTGCCTGGGGAAGAAAACGCGTGACTCCGCGGTCAGGAAAATGCTGCCCAGGAACCAAAATGTTTTTTGAAGCCAAATTTTTTTTTTTGAAACCAAAGGGAAAAAAGGACACCAGGACAAGATTGAGGGTGGAATTCCATGTCTAAAAATGGTGTTGCTTCCACTTTTTAAAAATCAAGCCTTTTTGGTGCCTGGGGAAGAAAACGCGTGACTCCGCGGTCAGGAAAATGCTGCCCAGGAACCAAAATGTTTTTTGAAGCCAAATTTTTTTGTTGAAACCAAAGGGAACAAAGGACACCAGGACAAGATTGAGGGTGGAATTCCATGTCTAAAAATGGTGTTGCTTCCACTTTTTAAAAATCAAGCCTTTTTGGTGCCTGGGGAAGAAAACGCGTGACTCCGCGGTCAGGAAAATGCTGCCCAGGAACCAAATTGTTTTCTGAATCCGAATTTTTTTTTGAAACCAAAGGCAAAAAAGGTCACCAGGACAAGATTGAGGGTGGAATTCCATGTCTAAAAATGGTGTTGCTTCCACTTTTTAAAAATCAAGCCTTTTTGGTGCCTGGGGAAGAAAACGCGTGACTCCGCGGTCAGGAAAATGCTGCCCAGGAACCAAAATGTTTTTTGAATCCGAATTTTTTTTTGAAACCAAAGGGGAAAAAGAACACCAGGACAAGATTGAGGGTGGAATTCCATGTCTAAAAATGGTGTTGCTTCCACTTTTTAAAAATCAAGCCTTTTTGGTGCCTGGGGAAGAAAACGCGTGACTCCGCGGTCAGGAAAATGCTGCCCAGGAACCAAAATGTTTTTTGAAGCCAAATTTTTTTTTGAAACCAAAGTGAAAAAAGGACACCAGGACAAGATTGAGGGTGGAATTCCATGTCTAAAAATGGTGTTGCTTCCACTTTTTAAAAATCAAGCCTTTTTGGTGCCTGGGGAAGAAAACGCGTGACTCCGCGGTCAGGAAAATGCTGCCCAGGAACCAAAATGTTTTTTGAAGCCAAATTTTTTTTTTTGAAACCAAAGGGAAAAAAGGACACCAGGACAAGATTGAGGGTGGAATTCCATGTCTAAAAATGGTGTTGCTTCCACTTTTTAAAAATCAAGCCTTTTTGGTGCCTGGGGAAGAAAACGCGTGACTCCACGGTCAGGAAAATGCTGCCCAGGAATCAAATTGTTTTCTGAATCCGAATTTTTTTTTTGAAACCAAAGGGAAAAAAGGACACCAGGACAAGATTGAGGGTGGAATTCCATGTCTAAAAATGGTGTTGCTTCCACTTTTTAAAAATCAAGCCTTTTTGGTGCCTGGGGAAGAAAACGCGTGACTCCGCGGTCAGGAAAATGCTGCCCAGGAACCAAAATGTTTTTTGAAGCCAAATTTTTTTTTGAAACCAAAGGGGAAAAAGAACACCAGGACAAGATTGAGGGTGGAATTCCATGTCTAAAAATGGTGTTGCTTCCACTTTTTAAAAATCAAGCCTTTTTGGTGCCTGGGGAAGAAAACGCGTGACTCCGCGGTCAGGAAAATGCTGCCCAGGAACCAAAATGTTTTTTGAAGCCAAATTTTTTTTTGAAACCAAAGTGAAAAAAGGACACCAGGACAAGATTGAGGGTGGAATTCCATGTCTAAAAATGGTGTTGCTTCCACTTTTTAAAAATCAAGCCTTTTTGGTGCCTGGGGAAGAAAACGCGTGACTCCGCGGTCAGGAAAATGCTGCCCAGGAACCAAAATGTTTTTTGAAGCCAAATTTTTTTTTTTGAAACCAAAGGGAAAAAAGGACACCAGGACAAGATTGAGGGTGGAATTCCATGTCTAAAAATGGTGTTGCTTCCACTTTTTAAAAATCAAGCCTTTTTGGTGCCTGGGGAAGAAAACACGTGACTCCGCGGTCAGGAAAATGCTGCCCAGGAACCAAAATGTTTTTTGAAGCCAAATTTTTTTGTTGAAACCAAAGGGAAAAAAGGACACCAGGACAAGATTGAGGGTGGAATTCCATGTCTAAAAATGGTGTTGCTTCCACTTTTTAAAAATCAAGCCTTTTTGGTGCCTGGGGAAGAAAACGCGTGACTCCGCGGTCAGGAAAATGCTGCCCAGGAACCAAATTGTTTTCTGAATCCGAATTTTTTTTTGAAACCAAAGGCAAAAAAGGTCACCAGGACAAGATTGAGGGTGGAATTCCATGTCTAAAAATGGTGTTGCTTCCACTTTTTAAAAATCAAGCCTTTTTGGTGCCTGGGGAAGAAAACGCGTGACTCCGCGGTCAGGAAAATGCTGCCCAGGAACCAAAATGTTTTTTGAAGCCAAATTTTTTTTTGAAACCAAAGGGGAAAAAGAACACCAGGACAAGATTGAGGGTGGAATTCCATGTCTAAAAATGGTGTTGCTTCCACTTTTTAAAAATCAAGCCTTTTTGGTGCCTGGGGAAGAAAACGCGTGACTCCGCGGTCAGGAAAATGCTGCCCAGGAACCAAAATGTTTTTTGAAGCCAAATTTTTTTTTGAAACCAAAGTGAAAAAAGGACACCAGGACAAGATTGAGGGTGGAATTCCATGTCTAAAAATGGTGTTGCTTCCACTTTTTAAAAATCAAGCCTTTTTGGTGCCTGGGGAAGAAAACGCGTGACTCCGCGGTCAGGAAAATGCTGCCCAGGAACCAAAATGTTTTTTGAAGCCAAATTTTTTTTTTGAAACCAAAGGGAAAAAAGGACACCAGGACAAGATTGAGGGTGGAATTCCATGTCTAAAAATGGTGTTGCTCCCACTTTTTAAAAATCAAGCCTTTTTGGTGCCTGGGGAAGAAAACGCGTGACTCCGCGGTCAGAAAAATGCTGCCCAGGAATCAAATTGTTTTCTGAATCCGAATTTTTTTTTGAAACCAAAGGGAAAAAAGGACACCAGGACAAGATTGAGGGTGGAATTCCATGTCTAAAAATGGTGTTGCTTCCACTTTTTAAAAATCAAGCCTTTTTGGTGCCTGGGGAAGAAAACGCGTGACTCCACGGTCAGGAAAATGCTGCCCAGGAACCAAACGGCTTTTTGAAGCCAAATTTTTTTTTTTTAAAACCAAAGGGAAAAAAGGACACCAGGTCAAGATTGAGGGTGGAATTCCATGTCTAAAAATGGTGTTGCTTCCACTTTTTAAAAATCAAGCCTTTTTGGTGCCTGGGGAAGAAAACGCGTGACTCCGCGGTCAGGAAAATGCTGCCCAGGAACCAAAATGTTTTTTGAAGCCAAATTTTTTTGTTGAAACCAAAGGGAACAAAGGACACCAGGACAAGATTGAGGGTGGAATTCCATGTCTAAAAATGGTGTTGCTTCCACTTTTTAAAAATCAAGCCTTTTTGGTGCCTGGGGAAGAAAACGCGTGACTCCGCGGTCAGGAAAATGCTGCCCAGGAACCAAATTGTTTTCTGAATCCGAATTTTTTTTTGAAACAAAAGGCAAAAAAGGTCACCAGGACAAGATTGAGGGTGGAATTCCATGTCTAAAAATGGTGTTGCTTCCACTTTTTAAAAATCAAGCCTTTTTGGTGCCTGGGGAAGAAAACGCGTGACTCCGCGGTCAGGAAAATGCTGCCCAGGAACCAAAATGTTTTTTGAAGCCAAATTTTTTTTTGAAACCAAAGGGGAAAAAGAACACCAGGACAAGATTGAGGGTGGAATTCCATGTCTAAAAATGGTGTTGCTTCCACTTTTTAAAAATCAAGCCTTTTTGGTGCCTGGGGAAGAAAACGCGTGACTCCGCGGTCAGGAAAATGCTGCCCAGGAACCAAAATGTTTTTTGAAGCCAAATTTTTTTTTGAAACCAAAGTGAAAAAAGGACACCAGGACAAGATTGAGGGTGGAATTCCATGTCTAAAAATGGTGTTGCTTCCACTTTTTAAAAATCAAGCCTTTTTGGTGCCTGGGGAAGAAAACGCGTGACTCCGCGGTCAGGAAAATGCTGCCCAGGAACCAAAATGTTTTTTGAAGCCAAATTTTTTTTTTTGAAACCAAAGGGAAAAAAGGACACCAGGACAAGATTGAGGGTGGAATTCCATGTCTAAAAATGGTGTTGCTTCCACTTTTTAAAAATCAAGCCTTTTTGGTGCCTGGGGAAGAAAACACGTGACTCCGCGGTCAGGAAAATGCTGCCCAGGAACCAAAATGTTTTTTGAAGCCAAATTTTTTTGTTGAAACCAAAGGGAAAAAAGGACACCAGGACAAGATTGAGGGTGGAATTCCATGTCTAAAAATGGTGTTGCTTCCACTTTTTAAAAATCAAGCCTTTTTGGTGCCTGGGGAAGAAAACGCGTGACTCCGCGGTCAGGAAAATGCTGCCCAGGAACCAAATTGTTTTCTGAATCCGAATTTTTTTTTGAAACCAAAGGCAAAAAAGGTCACCAGGACAAGATTGAGGGTGGAATTCCATGTCTAAAAATGGTGTTGCTTCCACTTTTTAAAAATCAAGCCTTTTTGGTGCCTGGGGAAGAAAACGCGTGACTCCGCGGTCAGGAAAATGCTGCCCAGGAACCAAAATGTTTTTTGAAGCCAAATTTTTTTTTGAAACCAAAGGGGAAAAAGAACACCAGGACAAGATTGAGGGTGGAATTCCATGTCTAAAAATGGTGTTGCTTCCACTTTTTAAAAATCAAGCCTTTTTGGTGCCTGGGGAAGAAAACGCGTGACTCCGCGGTCAGGAAAATGCTGCCCAGGAACCAAAATGTTTTTTGAAGCCAAATTTTTTTTTGAAACCAAAGTGAAAAAAGGACACCAGGACAAGATTGAGGGTGGAATTCCATGTCTAAAAATGGTGTTGCTTCCACTTTTTAAAAATCAAGCCTTTTTGGTGCCTGGGGAAGAAAACGCGTGACTCCGCGGTCAGGAAAATGCTGCCCAGGAACCAAAATGTTTTTTGAAGCCAAATTTTTTTTTTGAAACCAAAGGGAAAAAAGGACACCAGGACAAGATTGAGGGTGGAATTCCATGTCTAAAAATGGTGTTGCTTCCACTTTTAAAAAATCAAGCCTTTTTGGTGCCTGGGGAAGAAAACGCGTGACTCCGCGGTCAGAAAAATGCTGCCCAGGAATCAAATTGTTTTCTGAATCCGAATTTTTTTTTGAAACCAAAGGGAAAAAAGGACACCAGGACAAGATTGAGGGTGGAATTCCATGTCTAAAAATGGTGTTGCTTCCACTTTTTAAAAATCAAGCCTTTTTGGTGCCTGGGGAAGAAAACGCGTGACTCCACGGTCAGGAAAATGCTGCCCAGGAACCAAACGGCTTTTTGAAGCCAAATTTTTTTTTTTTAAAACCAAAGGGAAAAAAGGACACCAGGTCAAGATTGAGGGTGGAATTCCATGTCTAAAAATGGTGTTGCTTCCACTTTTTAAAAATCAAGCCTTTTTGGTGCCTGGGGAAGAAAACGCGTGACTCCGCGGTCAGGAAAATGCTGCCCAGGAACCAAAATGTTTTTTGAAGCCAAATTTTTTTTTGAAACCAAAGGGAAAAAAGGACACCAGGACAAGATTGAGGGTGGAATTCCATGTCTAAAAATGGTGTTGCTTCCACTTTTTAAAAATCAAGCCTTTTTGGTGCCTGGGGAAGAAAACGCGTGACTCCGCGGTCAGGAAAATGCTGCCCAGGAACCAAACTGTTTTTTGAAGCCAAATTTTTTTTTGAAACCAAAGGGAAAAAAGGACACCAGGACAAGATTGAGGGTGGAATTCCATGTCTAAAAATGGTGTTGCTTCCACTTTTTAAAAATCAAGCCTTTTTGGTGCCTGGGGAAGAAAACGCGTGACTCCGCGGTCAGGAAAATGCTGCCCAGGAACCAAAATGTTTTTTGAAGCCAAATTTTTTTTTGAAACCAAAGGGAAAAAAGGACACCAGGACAAGATTGAGGGTGGAATTCCATGTCTAAAAATGGTGTTGCTTCCACTTTTTAAAAATCAAGCCTTTTTGATGCCTGGGGAAGAAAACGCGTGACTCCGCGGTCAGGAAAATGCTGCCCAGGAACCAAAATGTTTTTTGAAGCCAAATTTTTTTTTGAAACCAAAGGGAAAAAAGGACACCAGGACAAGATTGAGGGTGGAATTCCATGTCTAAAAATGGTGTTGCTTCCACTTTTTAAAAATCAAGCCTTTTTGGTGCCTGGGGAAGAAAACGCGTGACTCCGCGGTCAGGAAAATGCTGCCCAGGAACCAAAATGTTTTTTGAAGCCAAATTTTTTTTTTGAAACCAAAGGGAAAAAAGGACACCAGGACAAGATTGAGGGTGGAATTCCATGTCTAAAAATGGTGTTGCTTCCACTTTTTAAAAATCAAGCCTTTTTGGTGCCTGGGGAAGAAAACGCGTGACTCCGCGGTCAGGAAAATGCTGCCCAGGAACCAAAATGTTTTTTGAAGCCAAATTTTTTTTTGAAACCAAAGGCAAAAAAGGTCACCAGGACAAGATTGAGGGTGGAATTCCATGTCTAAAAATGGTGTTGCTTCCACTTTTTAAAAATCAAGCCTTTTTGGTGCCTGGGGAAGAAAACGCGTGACTCCGCGGTCAGGAAAATGCTGCCCAGGAACCAAAATGTTTTTTGAAGCCAAATTTTTTTTTGAAACCAAAGGGAAAAAATAACACCAGGACAAGATTGAGGGTGGAATTCCATGTCTAAAAATGGTGTTGCTTCCACTTTTTAAAAATCAAGCCTTTTTGGTGCCTGGGGAAGAAAACGCGTGACTCCGCGGTCAGGAAAATGCTGCCCAGGAACCAAAATGTTTTTTGAAGCCAAATTTTTTTTTGAAACCAAAGTGAAAAAAGGACACCAGGACAAGATTGAGGGTGGAATTCCATGTCTAAAAATGGTGTTGCTTCCACTTTTTAAAAATCAAGCCTTTTTGGTGCCTGGGGAAGAAAACGCGTGACTCCGCGGTCAGGAAAATGCTGCCCAGGAACCAAAATGTTTTTTGAAGCCAAATTTTCTTTTTTGAAACCAAAGGGAAAAAAGGACACCAGGACAAGATTGAGGGTGGAATTCCATGTCTAAAAATGGTGTTGCTTCCACTTTTTAAAAATCAAGCCTTTTTGGTGCCTGGGGAAGAAAACGCGTGACTCCGCGGTCAGGAAAATGCTGCCCAGGAATCAAATTGTTTTCTGAATCCGAATTTTTTTTTGAAACCAAAGGGAAAAAAGGACACCAGGACAAGATTGAGGGTGGAATTCCATGTCTAAAAATGGTGTTGCTTCCACTTTTTAAAAATCAAGCCTTTTTGGTGCCTGGGGAAGAAAACGCGTGACTCCGCGGTCAGGAAAATGCTGCCCAGGAACCAAAATGTTTTTTGAAGCCAAATTTTTTTTTTGAAACCAAAGGGAAAAAAGGACACCAGGACAAGATTGAGGGTGGAATTCCATGTCTAAAAATGGTGTTGCTTCCACTTTTTAAAAATCAAGACTTTTTGGTGCCTGGGGAAGAAAACGCGTGACTCCGCGGTCAGTAAAATGCTGCCCAGGAACCAAACGGTTTTTTGAAGCCAAATTTTTTTTTTTGAAACCAAAGGGAAAAAAGGACACCAGGTCAAGATTGATGGTGGAATTCCATGTCTAAAAATGGTGTTGCTTCCACTTTTTAAAAATCAAGCCTTTTTGGTGCCTGGGGAAGAAAACGCGTGACTCCGCGGTCAGGAAAATGCTGCCCAGGAACCAAAATGTTTTTTGAAGCCAAATTTTTTTTTGAAACCAAAGGGAAAAAAGGACACCAGGACAAGATTGAGGGTGGAATTCCATGTCTAAAAATGGTGTTGCTTCCACTTTTTAAAAATCAAGCCTTTTTGGTGCCTGGGGAAGAAAACGCGTGACTCCGCGGTCAGGAAAATGCTGCCCAGGAACCAAAATGTTTTTTGAAGCCAAATTTTTTTTTGAAACCAAAGGGAAAAAAGGACACCAGGACAAGATTGAGGGTGGAATTCCATGTCTAAAAATGGTGTTGCTTCCACTTTTTAAAAATCAAGCCTTTTTGGTGCCTGGGGAAGAAAACGCGTGACTCCGCGGTCAGGAAAATGCTGCCCAGGAACCAAACTGTTTTTTGAAGCCAAATTTTTTTTTGAAACCAAAGGGAAAAAAGGACACCAGGACAAGATTGAGGGTGGAATTCCATGTCTAAAAATGGTGTTGCTTCCACTTTTTAAAAATCAAGCCTTTTTGGTGCCTGGGGAAGAAAACGCGTGACTCCGCGGTCAGGAAAATGCTGCCCAGGAACCAAATTGTTTTCTGAATCCGAATTTTTTTTTGAAACCAAAGGCAAAAAAGGTCACCAGGACAAGATTGAGGGTGGAATTCCATGTCTAAAAATGGTGTTGCTTCCACTTTTTAAAAATCAAGCCTTTTTGGTGCCTGGGGAAGAAAACGCGTGACTCCGCGGTCAGGAAAATGCTGCCCAGGAACCAAAATGTTTTTTGAAGCCAAATTTTTTTTTGAAACCAAAGGGGAAAAAGAACACCAGGACAAGATTGAGGGTGGAATTCCATGTCTAAAAATGGTGTTGCTTCCACTTTTTAAAAATCAAGCCTTTTTGGTGCCTGGGGAAGAAAACGCGTGACTCCGCGGTCAGGAAAATGCTGCCCAGGAACCAAAATGTTTTTTGAAGCCAAATTTTTTTTTGAAACCAAAGTGAAAAAAGGACACCAGGACAAGATTGAGGGTGGAATTCCATGTCTAAAAATGGTGTTGCTTCCACTTTTTAAAAATCAAGCCTTTTTGGTGCCTGGGGAAGAAAACGCGTGACTCCGCGGTCAGGAAAATGCTGCCCAGGAACCAAAATGTTTTTTGAAGCCAAATTTTTTTTTTTGACACCAAAGGGAAAAAGGACACCAGGACAAGATTGAGGGTGGAATTCCATGTCTAAAAATGGTGTTGCTTCCACTTTTTAAAAATCAAGCCTTTTTGGTGCCTGGGGAAGAAAACGCGTGACTCCGCGGTCAGGAAAATGCTGCCCAGGAACCAAAATGTTTTTTGAAGCCAAATTTTTTTGTTGAAACCAAAGGGAACAAAGGACACCAGGACAAGATTGAGGGTGGAATTCCATGTCTAAAAATGGTGTTGCTTCCACTTTTTAAAAATCAAGCCTTTTTGGTGCCTGGGGAAGAAAACGCGTGACTCCGCGGTCAGGAAAATGCTGCCCAGGAACCAAATTGTTTTCTGAATCCGAATTTTTTTTTGAAACCAAAGGCAAAAAAGGTCACCAGGACAAGATTGAGGGTGGAATTCCATGTCTAAAAATGGTGTTGCTTCCACTTTTTAAAAATCAAGCCTTTTTGGTGCCTGGGGAAGAAAACGCGTGACTCCGCGGTCAGGAAAATGCTGCCCAGGAACCAAAATGTTTTTTGAATCCGAATTTTTTTTTGAAACCAAAGGGGAAAAAGAACACCAGGACAAGATTGAGGGTGGAATTCCATGTCTAAAAATGGTGTTGCTTCCACTTTTTAAAAATCAAGCCTTTTTGGTGCCTGGGGAAGAAAACGCGTGACTCCGCGGTCAGGAAAATGCTGCCCAGGAACCAAAATGTTTTTTGAAGCCAAATTTTTTTTTGAAACCAAAGTGAAAAAAGGACACCAGGACAAGATTGAGGGTGGAATTCCATGTCTAAAAATGGTGTTGCTTCCACTTTTTAAAAATCAAGCCTTTTTGGTGCCTGGGGAAGAAAACGCGTGACTCCGCGGTCAGGAAAATGCTGCCCAGGAACCAAAATGTTTTTTGAAGCCAAATTTTTTTTTGAAACCAAAGGGGAAAAAGAACACCAGGACAAGATTGAGGGTGGAATTCCATGTCTAAAAATGGTGTTGCTTCCACTTTTTAAAAATCAAGCCTTTTTGGTGCCTGGGGAAGAAAACGCGTGACTCCGCGGTCAGGAAAATGCTGCCCAGGAACCAAAATGTTTTTTGAAGCCAAATTTTTTTTTGAAACCAAAGTGAAAAAAGGACACCAGGACAAGATTGAGGGTGGAATTCCATGTCTAAAAATGGTGTTGCTTCCACTTTTTAAAAATCAAGCCTTTTTGGTGCCTGGGGAAGAAAACGCGTGACTCCGCGGTCAGGAAAATGCTGCCCAGGAACCAAAATGTTTTTTGAAGCCAAATTTTTTTTTTTGAAACCAAAGGGAAAAAAGGACACCAGGACAAGATTGAGGGTGGAATTCCATGTCTAAAAATGGTGTTGCTTCCACTTTTTAAAAATCAAGCCTTTTTGGTGCCTGGGGAAGAAAACGCGTGACTCCGCGGTCAGGAAAATGCTGCCCAGGAACCAAAATGTTTTTTGAAGCCAAATTTTTTTGTTGAAACCAAAGGGAACAAAGGACACCAGGACAAGATTGAGGGTGGAATTCCATGTCTAAAAATGGTGTTGCTTCCACTTTTTAAAAATCAAGCCTTTTTGGTGCCTGGGGAAGAAAACGCGTGACTCCGCGGTCAGGAAAATGCTGCCCAGGAACCAAATTGTTTTCTGAATCCGAATTTTTTTTTGAAACCAAAGGCAAAAAAGGTCACCAGGACAAGATTGAGGGTGGAATTCCATGTCTAAAAATGGTGTTGCTTCCACTTTTTAAAAATCAAGCCTTTTTGGTGCCTGGGGAAGAAAACGCGTGACTCCGCGGTCAGGAAAATGCTGCCCAGGAACCAAAATGTTTTTTGAATCCGAATTTTTTTTTGAAACCAAAGGGGAAAAAGAACACCAGGACAAGATTGAGGGTGGAATTCCATGTCTAAAAATGGTGTTGCTTCCACTTTTTAAAAATCAAGCCTTTTTGGTGCCTGGGGAAGAAAACGCGTGACTCCGCGGTCAGGAAAATGCTGCCCAGGAACCAAAATGTTTTTTGAAGCCAAATTTTTTTTTGAAACCAAAGTGAAAAAAGGACACCAGGACAAGATTGAGGGTGGAATTCCATGTCTAAAAATGGTGTTGCTTCCACTTTTTAAAAATCAAGCCTTTTTGGTGCCTGGGGAAGAAAACGCGTGACTCCGCGGTCAGGAAAATGCTGCCCAGGAACCAAAATGTTTTTTGAAGCCAAATTTTTTTTTTTGAAACCAAAGGGAAAAAAGGACACCAGGACAAGATTGAGGGTGGAATTCCATGTCTAAAAATGGTGTTGCTTCCACTTTTTAAAAATCAAGCCTTTTTGGTGCCTGGGGAAGAAAACGCGTGACTCCACGGTCAGGAAAATGCTGCCCAGGAATCAAATTGTTTTCTGAATCCGAATTTTTTTTTTGAAACCAAAGGGAAAAAAGGACACCAGGACAAGATTGAGGGTGGAATTCCATGTCTAAAAATGGTGTTGCTTCCACTTTTTAAAAATCAAGCCTTTTTGGTGCCTGGGGAAGAAAACGCGTGACTCCGCGGTCAGGAAAATGCTGCCCAGGAACCAAAATGTTTTTTGAAGCCAAATTTTTTTTTTTGAAACCAAAGGGAAAAAAGGACACCAGGACAAGATTGAGGGTGGAATTCCATGTCTAAAAATGGTGTTGCTTCCACTTTTTAAAAATCAAGCCTTTTTGGTGCCTGGGGAAGAAAACGCGTGACTCCGCGGTCAGGAAAATGCTGCCCAGGAATCAAATTGTTTTCTGAATCCGAATTTTTTTTTGAAACCAAAGGGAAAAAAGGACACCAGGACAAGATTGAGGGTGGAATTCCATGTCTAAAAATGGTGTTGCTTCCACTTTTTAAAAATCAAGCCTTTTTGGTGCCTGGGGAAGAAAACGCGTGACTCCGCAGTCAGGAAAATGCTGCCCAGGAACCAAAATGTTTTTTGAAGCCAAATTTTTTTTTTTGAAACCAAAGGGAAAAAAGGACACCAGGACAAGATTGAGGGTGGAATTCCATGTCTAAAAATGGTGTTGCTTCCACTTTTTAAAAATCAAGCCTTTTTGGTGCCTGGGGAAGAAAACGCGTGACTCCACGGTCAGGAAAATGCTGCCCAGGAATCAAATTGTTTTCTGAATCCGAATTTTTTTTTGAAACCAAAGGGAAAAAAGGACACCAGGACAAGATTGAGGGTGGAATTCCATGTCTAAAAATGGTGTTGCTTCCACTTTTTAAAAATCAAGCCTTTTTGGTGCCTGGGGAAGAAAACGCGTGACTCCACGGTCAGGAAAATGCTGCCCAGGAATCAAATTGTTTTCTGAATCCGAATTTTTTTTTGAAACCAAAGGGAAAAAAGGACACCAGGACAAGATTGAGGGTGGAATTCCATGTCTAAAAATGGTGTTGCTTCCACTTTTTAAAAATCAAGCCTTTTTGGTGCCTGGGGAAGAAAACGCGTGACTCCGCGGTCAGGAAAATGCTGCCCAGGAACCAAACTGTTTTTTGAAGCCAAATTTTTTTTTGAAACCAAAGGGAAAAAAGGACACCAGGACAAGATTGAGGGTGGAATTCCATGTCTAAAAATGGTGTTGCTTCCACTTTTTAAAAATCAAGCCTTTTTGGTGCCTGGGGAAGAAAACGCGTGACTCCGCGGTCAGGAAAATGCTGCCCAGGAACCAAATTGTTTTCTGAATCCGAATTTTTTTTTGAAACCAAAGGCAAAAAAGGTCACCAGGACAAGATTGAGGGTGGAATTCCATGTCTAAAAATGGTGTTGCTTCCACTTTTTAAAAATCAAGCCTTTTTGGTGCCTGGGGAAGAAAACGCGTGACTCCGCGGTCAGGAAAATGCTGCCCAGGAACCAAAATGTTTTTTGAAGCCAAATTTTTTTTTTTGAAACCAAAGGGAAAAAAGGACACCAGGACAAGATTGAGGGTGGAATTCCATGTCTAAAAATGGTGTTGCTTCCACTTTTTAAAAATCAAGCCTTTTTGGTGCCTGGGGAAGAAAACGCGTGACTCCGCGGTCAGGAAAATGCTGCCCAGGAATCAAATTGTTTTCTGAATCCGAATTTTTTTTTGAAACCAAAGGGAAAAAAGGACACCAGGACAAGATTGAGGGTGGAATTCCATGTCTAAAAATGGTGTTGCTTCCACTTTTTAAAAATCAAGCCTTTTTGGTGCCTGGGGAAGAAAACGCATGACTCCGCGGTCAGGAAAATGCTGCCCAGGAACCAAACGGTTTTTTGAAGCCAAATTTTTTTTTTTTGAAACCAAAGGGAAAAAAGGACACCAGGTCAAGATTGATGGTGGAATTCCATGTCTAAAAATGGTGTTGCTTCCACTTTTTAAAAATCAAGCCTTTTTGGTGCCTGGGGAAGAAAACGCGTGACTCCGCGGTCAGGAAAATGCTGCCCAGGAACCAAACTGTTTTTTGAAGCCAAATTTTTTTTTGAAACCAAAGGGAAAAAAGGACACCAGGACAAGATTGAGGGTGGAATTCCATGTCTAAAAATGGTGTTGCTTCCACTTTTTAAAAATCAAGCCTTTTTGGTGCCTGGGGAAGAAAACGCGTGACTCCGCGGTCAGGAAAATGCTGCCCAGGAACCAAACTGTTTTTTGAAGCCAAATTTTTTTTTTGAAACCAAAGGGAAAAAAGGACACCAGGACAAGATTGAGGGTGGAATTCCATGTCTAAAAATGGTGTTGCTTCCACTTTTTAAAAATCAAGCCTTTTTGGTGCCTGGGGAAGAAAACGCGTGACTCCGCGGTCAGGAAAATGCTGCCCAGGAACCAAAATGTTTTTTGAAGCCAAATTTTTTTTTGAAACCAAAGGGAAAAAAGGACACCAGGACAAGATTGAGGGTGGAATTCCATGTCTAAAAATGGTGTTGCTTCCACTTTTTAAAAATCAAGCCTTTTTGGTGCCTGGGGAAGAAAACGTGTGACTCCGCGGTCAGGAAAATGCTGCCCAGGAACCAAATTGTTTTCTGAAGCCAAATTTTTTTTTCAAACCAAAGGCAAAAAAGGTCACCAGGACAAGATTGAGGGTGGAATTCCATGTCTAAAAATGGTGTTGCTTCCACTTTTTAAAAATCAAGCCTTTTTGGTGCCTGGGGAAGAAAACGCGTGACTCCGCGGTCAGGAAAATGCTGCCCAGGAACCAAAATGTTTTTTGAAGCCAAATTTTTTTTTTGAAACCAAAGGGAAAAAAGGACACCAGGACAAGATTGAGGGTGGAATTCCATGTCTAAAAATGGTGTTGCTTCCACTTTTTAAAAATCAAGCCTTTTTGGTGCCTGGGGAAGAAAAAGCGTGACTCCGCGGTCAGGAAAATGCTGCCCAGGAACCAAAATGTTTTTTGAAGCCAAATTTTTTTTTGAAACCAAAGGGAAAAAAGGACACCAGGACAAGATTGAGGGTGGAATTCCATGTCTAAAAATGGTGTTGCTTCCACTTTTTAAAAATCAAGCCTTTTTGGTGCCTGGGGAAGAAAACGCGTGACTCCGCGGTCAGGAAAATGCTGCCCAGGAACCAAAATGTTTTTTGAAGCCAAATTTTTTTTTGAAACCAAAGGGAAAAAAGGACACCAGGACAAGATTGAGGGTGGAATTCCATGTCTAAAAATGGTGTTGCTTCCACTTTTTAAAAATCAAGCCTTTTTGGTGCCTGGGGAAGAAAACGCGTGACTCCGCGGTCAGGAAAATGCTGCCCAGGAATCAAACTGTTTTTTGAAGCCAAATTTTTTTTTGTAACCAAAGGGAAAAAAGGACACCAGGACGAGATTGAGGGTGGAATTCCATGTCTAAAAATGGTGTTGCTTCCACTTTTTAAAAATCAAGCCTTTTTGGTGCCTGGGGAAGAAAACGCGTGACTCCGCGGTCAGGAAAATGCTGCCCAGGAACCAAAATGTTTTTTGAAGCCAAATTTTTTTTTTGAAACCAAAGGGAAAAAAGGACACCAGGACAAGATTGAGGATGGAATTCCATGTCTAAAAATGGTGTTGCTTCCACTTTTTAAAAATCAAGCCTTTTTGGTGCCTGGGGAAGAAAACGCGTGACTCCGCGGTCAGGAAAATGCTGCCCAGGAACCAAATTGTTTTCTGAAGCCAAATTTTTTTTTGAAACCAAAGGGAAAAAAGGACACCAGGACAAGATTGAGGGTGGAATTCCATGTCTAAAAATGGTGTTGCTTCCACTTTTTAAAAATCAAGCCTTTTTGGTGCCTGGGGAAGAAAACGCGTGACTCCGTGGTCAGGAAAATGCTGCCCAGGAACCAAACTGTTTTTTGAAGCCAAATTTTTTTTTGAAACCAAAGGGAAAAAAGGACACCAGGACAAGATTGAGGGTGGAATTCCATGTCTAAAAATGGTGTTGCTTCCACTTTTTAAAAATCAAGCCTTTTTGGTGCCTGGGGAAGAAAATGCGTGACTCCGCGGTCAGGAAAATGCTGCCCAGGAACCAAAATGTTTTTTGAAGCCAAATTTTTTTTTGAAACCAAAGGGAAAAAAGGACACCAGGACAAGATTGAGGGTGGAATTCCATGTCTAAAAATGGTGTTGCTTCCACTTTTTAAAAATCAAGCCTTTTTGGTGCCTGGGGAAGAAAACGCGTGACTCCGCAGTCAGGAAAATGCTGCCCAGGAACCAAACTGTTTTTTGAAGCCAAATTTTTTTTTTGAAACCAAAGGGAAAAAAGGACACCAGGACAAGATTGAGGGTGGAATTCCATGTCTAAAAATGGTGTTGCTTCCACTTTTTAAAAATCAAGCCTTTTTGGTGCCTGGGGAAGAAAACGCGTGACTCCGCGGTCAGGAAAATGCTGCCCAGGAACCAAAATGTTTTCTGAAGCCAAATTTTTTTTTGAAACCAAAGGGAAAAAAGGACACCAGGACAAGATTGAGGGTGGAATTCCATGTCTAAAAATGGTGTTGCTTCCACTTTTTAAAAATCAAGCCTTTTTGGTGCCTGGGGAAGAAAACGCGTGACTCCGTGGTCAGGAAAATGCTGCCCAGGAACCAAACTGTTTTTTGAAGCCAAATTTTTTTTTGAAACCAAAGGGAAAAAAGGACACCAGGACAAGATTGAGGGTGGAATTCCATGTCTAAAAATGGTGTTGCTTCCACTTTTTAAAAATCAAGCCTTTTTGGTGCCTGGGGAAGAAAACGCGTGACTCCGCGGTCAGGAAAATGCTGCCCAGGAACCAAAATGTTTTTTGAAGCCAAATTTTTTTTTGAAACCAAAGGGAAAAAAGGACACCAGGACAAGATTGAGGGTGGAATTCCATGTCTAAAAATGGTGTTGCTTCCACTTTTTAAAAATCAAGCCTTTTTGGTGCCTGGGGAAGAAAACGCGTGACTCCGCAGTCAGGAAAATGCTGCCCAGGAACCAAACTGTTTTTTGAAGCCAAATTTTTTTTTTGAAACCAAAGGGAAAAAAGGACACCAGGACAAGATTGAGGGTGGAATTCCATGTCTAAAAATGGTGTTGCTTCCACTTTTTAAAAATCAAGCCTTTTTGGTGCCTGGGGAAGAAAACGCGTGACTCCGCGGTCAGGAAAATGCTGCCCAGGAACCAAAATGTTTTTTGAAGCCAATTTTTTTTTTGAAACCAAAGGGAAAAAAGGACACCAGGACAAGATTGAGGGTGGAATTCCATGTCTAAAAATGGTGTTGCTTCTACTTTTTAAAAATCAAGCCTTTTTGGTGCCTGGGGAAGAAAACGCGTGACTCCGCGGTCAGGAAAATGCTGCCCAGGAACCAAAATGTTTTTTGAAGCCAAATTTTTTTTTGAAACCAAAAGGAAAAAAGGACACCAGGACAAGATTGAGGGAGGAATTCCATGTCTAAAAATGGTGTTGCTTCCACTTTTTAAAAATCAAGCCTTTTTGGTGCCTGGGGAAGAAAACGCGTGACTCCGCGGTCAGGAAAATGCTGCCCAGGAACCAAACTGTTTTTTGAAGCCAAATTTTTTTTTTGAAACCAAAGGGAAAAAAGGACACCAGGACAAGATTGAGGGTGGAATTCCATGTCTAAAAATGGTGTTGCTTCCACTTTTTAAAAATCAAGCCTTTTTGGTGCCTGGGGAAGAAAACGCGTGACTCCGCGGTCAGGAAAATGCTGCCCAGGAACCAAAATGTTTTTTGAAGCCAAATTTTTTTTTGAAACCAAAGGGAAAAAAGGACACCAGGACAAGATTGAGGGTGGAATTCCATGTCTAAAAATGGTGTTGCTTCCACTTTTTAAAAATCAAGCCTTTTTGGTGCCTGGGGAAGAAAACGTGTGACTCCGCGGTCAGGAAAATGCTGCCCAGGAACCAAATTGTTTTCTGAAGCCAAATTTTTTTTTCAAACCAAAGGCAAAAAAGGTCACCAGGACAAGATTGAGGGTGGAATTCCATGTCTAAAAATGGTGTTGCTTCCACTTTTTAAAAATCAAGCCTTTTTGGTGCCTGGGGAAGAAAACGCGTGACTCCGCGGTCAGGAAAATGCTGCCCAGGAACCAAAATGTTTTTTGAAGCCAAATTTTTTTTTTGAAACCAAAGGGAAAAAAGGACACCAGGACAAGATTGAGGGTGGAATTCCATGTCTAAAAATGGTGTTGCTTCCACTTTTTAAAAATCAAGCCTTTTTGGTGCCTGGGGAAGAAAAAGCGTGACTCCGCGGTCAGGAAAATGCTGCCCAGGAACCAAAATGTTTTTTGAAGCCAAATTTTTTTTTGAAACCAAAGGGAAAAAAGGACACCAGGACAAGATTGAGGGTGGAATTCCATGTCTAAAAATGGTGTTGCTTCCACTTTTTAAAAATCAAGCCTTTTTGGTGCCTGGGGAAGAAAACGCGTGACTCCGCGGTCAGGAAAATGCTGCCCAGGAACCAAAATGTTTTTTGAAGCCAAATTTTTTTTTGAAACCAAAGGGAAAAAAGGACACCAGGACAAGATTGAGGGTGGAATTCCATGTCTAAAAATGGTGTTGCTTCCACTTTTTAAAAATCAAGCCTTTTTGGTGCCTGGGGAAGAAAACGCGTGACTCCGCGGTCAGGAAAATGCTGCCCAGGAACCAAATTGTTTTCTGAAGCCAAATTTTTTTTTCAAACCAAAGGCAAAAAAGGTCACCAGGACAAGATTGAGGGTGGAATTCCATGTCTAAAAATGGTGTTGCTTCCACTTTTTAAAAATCAAGCCTTTTTGGTGCCTGGGGAAGAAAACGCGTGACTCCGCGGTCAGGAAAATGCTGCCCAGGAACCAAAATGTTTTTTGAAGCCAAATTTTTTTTTTGAAACCAAAGGGAAAAAAGGACACCAGGACAAGATTGAGGGTGGAATTCCATGTCTAAAAATGGTGTTGCTTCCACTTTTTAAAAATCAAGCCTTTTTGGTGCCTGGGGAAGAAAAAGCGTGACTCCGCGGTCAGGAAAATGCTGCCCAGGAACCAAAATGTTTTTTGAAGCCAAATTTTTTTTTGAAACCAAAGGGAAAAAAGGACACCAGGACAAGATTGAGGGTGGAATTCCATGTCTAAAAATGGTGTTGCTTCCACTTTTTAAAAATCAAGCCTTTTTGGTGCCTGGGGAAGAAAACGCGTGACTCCGCGGTCAGGAAAATGCTGCCCAGGAACCAAACTGTTTTTTGAAGCCAAATTTTTTTTTGAAACCAAAGGGAAAAAAGGACACCAGGACAAGATTGAGGGTGGAATTCCATGTCTAAAAATGGTGTTGCTTCCACTTTTTAAAAATCAAGCCTTTTTGGTGCCTGGGGAAGAAAACGCGTGACTCCGTGGTCAGGAAAATGCTGCCCAGGAACCAAACTGTTTTTTGAAGCCAAATTTTTTTTTGAAACCAAAGGGAAAAAAGGACACCAGGACAAGATTGAGGGTGGAATTCCATGTCTAAAAATGGTGTTGCTTCCACTTTTTAAAAATCAAGCCTTTTTGGTGCCTGGGGAAGAAAATGCGTGACTCCGCGGTCAGGAAAATGCTGCCCAGGAAACAAAATGTTTTTTGAAGCCAAATTTTTTTTTGAAACCAAAGGGAAAAAAGGACACCAGGACAAGATTGAGGGTGGAATTCCATGTCTAAAAATGGTGTTGCTTCCACTTTTTAAAAATCAAGCCTTTTTGGTGCCTGGGGAAGAAAACGCGTGACTCCGCAGTCAGGAAAATGCTGCCCAGGAACCAAACTGTTTTTTGAAGCCAAATTTTTTTTTTGAAACCAAAGGGAAAAAAGGACACCAGGACAAGATTGAGGGTGGAATTCCATGTCTAAAAATGGTGTTGCTTCCACTTTTTAAAAATCAAGCCTTTTTGGTGCCTGGGGAAGAAAACGCGTGACTCCGCGGTCAGGAAAATGCTGCCCAGGAACCAAAATGTTTTCTGAAGCCAAATTTTTTTTTGAAACCAAAGGGAAAAAAGGACACCAGGACAAGATTGAGGGTGGAATTCCATGTCTAAAAATGGTGTTGCTTCCACTTTTTAAAAATCAAGCCTTTTTGGTGCCTGGGGAAGAAAACGCGTGACTCCGTGGTCAGGAAAATGCTGCCCAGGAACCAAACTGTTTTTTGAAGCCAAATTTTTTTTTGAAACCAAAGGGAAAAAAGGACACCAGGACAAGATTGAGGGTGGAATTCCATGTCTAAAAATGGTGTTGCTTCCACTTTTTAAAAATCAAGCCTTTTTGGTGCCTGGGGAAGAAAACGCGTGACTCCGCGGTCAGGAAAATGCTGCCCAGGAACCAAAATGTTTTTTGAAGCCAAATTTTTTTTTGAAACCAAAGGGAAAAAAGGACACCAGGACAAGATTGAGGGTGGAATTCCATGTCTAAAAATGGTGTTGCTTCCACTTTTTAAAAATCAAGCCTTTTTGGTGCCTGGGGAAGAAAACGCGTGACTCCGCAGTCAGGAAAATGCTGCCCAGGAACCAAACAGTTTTTTGAAGCCAAATTTTTTTTTTGAAACCAAAGGGAAAAAAGGACACCAGGACAAGATTGAGGGTGGAATTCCATGTCTAAAAATGGTGTTGCTTCCACTTTTTAAAAATCAAGCCTTTTTGGTGCCTGGGGAAGAAAACGCGTGACTCCGCGGTCAGGAAAATGCTGCCCAGGAACCAAAATGTTTTTTGAAGCCAATTTTTTTTTTTGAAACCAAAGGGAAAAAAGGACACCAGGACAAGATTGAGGGTGGAATTCCATGTCTAAAAATGGTGTTGCTTCTACTTTTTAAAAATCAAGCCTTTTTGGTGCCTGGGGAAGAAAACGCGTGACTCCGCGGTCAGGAAAATGCTGCCCAGGAACCAAACTGTTTTTTGAAGCCAAATTTTTTTTTGAAACCAAAAGGAAAAAAGGACACCAGGACAAGATTGAGGGAGGAATTCCATGTCTAAAAATGGTGTTGCTTCCACTTTTTAAAAATCAAGCCTTTTTGGTGCCTGGGGAAGAAAACGCGTGACTCCGCGGTCAGGAAAATGCTGCCCAGGAACCAAACTGTTTTTTGAAGCCAAATTTTTTTTTTGAAACCAAAGGGAAAAAAGGACACCAGGACAAGATTGAGGGTGGAATTCCATGTCTAAAAATGGTGTTGCTTCCACTTTTTAAAAATCAAGCCTTTTTGGTGCCTGGGGAAGAAAACGCGTGACTCCGCGGTCAGGAAAATGCTGCCCAGGAACCAAAATGTTTTTTGAAGCCAAATTTTTTTTTGAAACCAAAGGGAAAAAAGGACACCAGGACAAGATTGAGGGTGGAATTCCATGTCTAAAAATGGTGTTGCTTCCACTTTTTAAAAATCAAGCCTTTTTGGTGCCTGGGGAAGAAAACGTGTGACTCCGCGGTCAGGAAAATGCTGCCCAGGAACCAAATTGTTTTCTGAAGCCAAATTTTTTTTTCAAACCAAAGGCAAAAAAGGTCACCAGGACAAGATTGAGGGTGGAATTCCATGTCTAAAAATGGTGTTGCTTCCACTTTTTAAAAATCAAGCCTTTTTGGTGCCTGGGGAAGAAAACGCGTGACTCCGCGGTCAGGAAAATGCTGCCCAGGAACCAAAATGTTTTTTGAAGCCAAATTTTTTTTTTGAAACCAAAGGGAAAAAAGGACACCAGGACAAGATTGAGGGTGGAATTCCATGTCTAAAAATGGTGTTGCTTCCACTTTTTAAAAATCAAGCCTTTTTGGTGCCTGGGGAAGAAAAAGCGTGACTCCGCGGTCAGGAAAATGCTGCCCAGGAACCAAAATGTTTTTTGAAGCCAAATTTTTTTTTGAAACCAAAGGGAAAAAAGGACACCAGGACAAGATTGAGGGTGGAATTCCATGTCTAAAAATGGTGTTGCTTCCACTTTTTAAAAATCAAGCCTTTTTGGTGCCTGGGGAAGAAAACGCGTGACTCCGCGGTCAGGAAAATGCTGCCCAGGAACCAAAATGTTTTTTGAAGCCAAATTTTTTTTTGAAACCAAAGGGAAAAAAGGACACCAGGACAAGATTGAGGGTGGAATTCCATGTCTAAAAATGGTGTTGCTTCCACTTTTTAAAAATCAAGCCTTTTTGGTGCCTGGGGAAGAAAACGCGTGACTCCGCAGTCAGGAAAATGCTGCCCAGGAACCAAACTGTTTTTTGAAGCCAAATTTTTTTGTTGAAACCAAAGGGAAAAAAGGACACCAGGACAAGATTGAGGGTGGAATTCCATGTCTAAAAATGGTGTTGCTTCCACTTTTTAAAAATCAAGCCTTTTTGGTGCCTGGGGAAGAAAACGCGTGACTCCGCGGTCAGGAAAATGCTGCCCAGGAACCAAAATGTTTTTTGAAGCCAAATTTTTTTTTGAAACCAAAGGGAAAAAAGGACACCAGGACAAGATTGAGGGTGGAATTCCATGTCTAAAAATGGTGTTGCTTCCACTTTTTAAAAATCAAGCCTTTTTGGTGCCTGGGGAAGAAAACGTGTGACTCCGCGGTCAGGAAAATGCTGCCCAGGAACCAAATTGTTTTCTGAAGCCAAATTTTTTTTTCAAACCAAAGGCAAAAAAGGTCACCAGGACAAGATTGAGGGTGGAATTCCATGTCTAAAAATGGTGTTGCTTCCACTTTTTAAAAATCAAGCCTTTTTGGTGCCTGGGGAAGAAAACGCGTGACTCCGCGGTCAGGAAAATGCTGCCCAGGAACCAAAATGTTTTTTGAAGCCAAATTTTTTTTTTGAAACCAAAGGGAAAAAAGGACACCAGGACAAGATTGAGGGTGGAATTCCATGTCTAAAAATGGTGTTGCTTCCACTTTTTAAAAATCAAGCCTTTTTGGTGCCTGGGGAAGAAAAAGCGTGACTCCGCGGTCAGGAAAATGCTGCCCAGGAACCAAAATGTTTTTTGAAGCCAAATTTTTTTTTGAAACCAAAGGGAAAAAAGGACACCAGGACAAGATTGAGGGTGGAATTCCATGTCTAAAAATGGTGTTGCTTCCAATTTTTAAAAATCAAGCCTTTTTGGTGCCTGGGGAAGAAAACGCGTGACTCCGCGGTCAGGAAAATGCTGCCCAGGAACCAAAATGTTTTTTGAAGCCAAATTTTTTTTTGAAACCAAAGGGAAAAAAGGACACCAGGACAAGATTGAGGGTGGAATTCCATGTCTAAAAATGGTGTTGCTTCTACTTTTTAAAAATCAAGACTTTTTGGTGCCTGGGGAAGAAAACGCGTGACTCCGCGGTCAGGAAAATGCTGCCCAGGAACCAAATTGTTTTCTGAAGCCAAATTTTTTTTTGAAACCAAAGGGAAAAAAGGACACCAGGACAAGATTGAGGGTGGAATTCCATGTCTAAAAATGGTGTTGCTTCCACTTTTTAAAAATCAAGCCTTTTTGGTGCCTGGGGAAGAAAACGCGTGACTCCGTGGTCAGGAAAATGCTGCCCAGGAACCAAACTGTTTTTTGAAGCCAAATTTTTTTTTGAAACCAAAGGGAAAAAAGGACACCAGGACAAGATTGAGGGTGGAATTCCATGTCTAAAAATGGTGTTGCTTCCACTTTTTAAAAATCAAGCCTTTTTGGTGCCTGGGGAAGAAAACGCGTGACTCCGCGGTCAGGAAAATGCTGCCCAGGAACCAAAATGTTTTTTGAAGCCAAATTTTTTTTTGAAACCAAAGGGAAAAAAGGACACCAGGACAAGATTGAGGGTGGAATTCCATGTCTAAAAATGGTGTTGCTTCCACTTTTTAAAAATCAAGCCTTTTTGGTGCCTGGGGAAGAAAACGCGTGACTCCGCAGTCAGGAAAATGCTGCCCAGGAACCAAACTGTTTTTTGAAGCCAAATTTTTTTTTTGAAACCAAAGGGAAAAAAGGACACCAGGACAAGATTGAGGGTGGAATTCCATGTCTAAAAATGGTGTTGCTTCCACTTTTTAAAAATCAAGCCTTTTTGGTGCCTGGGGAAGAAAACGCGTGACTCCGCGGTCAGGAAAATGCTGCCCAGGAACCAAAATGTTTTTTGAAGCCAATTTTTTTTTTTGAAACCAAAGGGAAAAAAGGACACCAGGACAAGATTGAGGGTGGAATTCCATGTCTAAAAATGGTGTTGCTTCTACTTTTTAAAAATCAAGCCTTTTTGGTGCCTGGGGAAGAAAACGCGTGACTCCGCGGTCAGGAAAATGCTGCCCAGGAACCAAACTGTTTTTTGAAGCCAAATTTTTTTTTGAAACCAAAAGGAAAAAAGGACACCAGGACAAGATTGAGGGTGGAATTCCATGTCTAAAAATGGTGTTGCTTCTACTTTTTAAAAATCAAGCCTTTTTGGTGCCTGGGGAAGAAAACGCGTGACTCCGCGGTCAGGAAAATGCTGCCCAGGAACCAAAATGTTTTTTGAAGCCAAATTTTTTTGTTGAAACCAAAGGGAAAAAAGGACACCAGGACAAGATTGAGGGTGGAATTCCATGTCTAAAAATGGTGTTGCTTCCACTTTTTAAAAATCAAGCCTTTTTGGTGCCTGGGGAAGAAAACGCGTGACTCCGCGGTCAGGAAAATGCTGCCCAGGAACCAAAATGTTTTTTGAAGCCAAATTTTTTTTTGAAACCAAAGGGAAAAAAGGACACCAGGACAAGATTGAGGGTGGAATTCCATGTCTAAAAATGGTGTTGCTTCCACTTTTTAAAAATCAAGCCTTTTTGGTGCCTGGGGAAGAAAACGTGTGACTCCGCGGTCAGGAAAATGCTGCCCAGGAACCAAATTGTTTTCTGAAGCCAAATTTTTTTTTCAAACCAAAGGCAAAAAAGGTCACCAGGACAAGATTGAGGGTGGAATTCCATGTCTAAAAATGGTGTTGCTTCCACTTTTTAAAAATCAAGCCTTTTTGGTGCCTGGGGAAGAAAACGCGTGACTCCGCGGTCAGGAAAATGCTGCCCAGGAACCAAAATGTTTTTTGAAGCCAAATTTTTTTTTTGAAACCAAAGGGAAAAAAGGACACCAGGACAAGATTGAGGGTGGAATTCCATGTCTAAAAATGGTGTTGCTTCCACTTTTTAAAAATCAAGCCTTTTTGGTGCCTGGGGAAGAAAAAGCGTGACTCCGCGGTCAGGAAAATGCTGCCCAGGAACCAAAATGTTTTTTGAAGCCAAATTTTTTTTTGAAACCAAAGGGAAAAAAGGACACCAGGACAAGATTGAGGGTGGAATTCCATGTCTAAAAATGGTGTTGCTTCCACTTTTTAAAAATCAAGCCTTTTTGGTGCCTGGGGAAGAAAACGCGTGACTCCGCGGTCAGGAAAATGCTGCCCAGGAACCAAAATGTTTTTTGAAGCCAAATTTTTTTTTTGAAACCAAAGGGAAAAAAGGACACCAGGACAAGATTGAGGGTGGAATTCCATGTCTAAAAATGGTGTTGCTTCTACTTTTTAAAAATCAAGACTTTTTGGTGCCTGGGGAAGAAAACGCGTGACTCCGCGGTCAGGAAAATGCTGCCCAGGAACCAAAATGTTTTTTGAAGCCAAATTTTTTTTTGAAACCAAAGGGAAAAAAGGACACCAGGACAAGATTGAGGGTGGAATTCCATGTCTAAAAATGGTGTTGCTTCCACTTTTTAAAAATCAAGCCTTTTTGGTGCCTGGGGAAGAAAACGCGTGACTCCGCAGTCAGGAAAATGCTGCCCAGGAACCAAACTGTTTTTTGAAGCCAAATTTTTTTGTTGAAACCAAAGGGAAAAAAGGACACCAGGACAAGATTGAGGGTGGAATTCCATGTCTAAAAATGGTGTTGCTTCCACTTTTTAAAAATCAAGCCTTTTTGGTGCCTGGGGAAGAAAACGCGTGACTCCGCGGTCAGGAAAATGCTGCCCAGGAACCAAAATGTTTTTTGAAGCCAAATTTTTTTTTGAAACCAAAGGGAAAAAAGGACACCAGGACAAGATTGAGGGTGGAATTCCATGTCTAAAAATGGTGTTGCTTCCACTTTTTAAAAATCAAGCCTTTTTGGTGCCTGGGGAAGAAAACGTGTGACTCCGCGGTCAGGAAAATGCTGCCCAGGAACCAAATTGTTTTCTGAAGCCAAATTTTTTTTTCAAACCAAAGGCAAAAAAGGTCACCAGGACAAGATTGAGGGTGGAATTCCATGTCTAAAAATGGTGTTGCTTCCACTTTTTAAAAATCAAGCCTTTTTGGTGCCTGGGGAAGAAAACGCGTGACTCCGCGGTCAGGAAAATGCTGCCCAGGAACCAAAATGTTTTTTGAAGCCAAATTTTTTTTTTGAAACCAAAGGGAAAAAAGGACACCAGGACAAGATTGAGGGTGGAATTCCATGTCTAAAAATGGTGTTGCTTCCACTTTTTAAAAATCAAGCCTTTTTGGTGCCTGGGGAAGAAAAAGCGTGACTCCGCGGTCAGGAAAATGCTGCCCAGGAACCAAAATGTTTTTTGAAGCCAAATTTTTTTTTGAAACCAAAGGGAAAAAAGGACACCAGGACAAGATTGAGGGTGGAATTCCATGTCTAAACATGGTGTTGCTTCCAATTTTTAAAAATCAAGCCTTTTTGGTGCCTGGGGAAGAAAACGCGTGACTCCGCGGTCAGGAAAATGCTGCCCAGGAACCAAACTGTTTTTTGAAGCCAAATTTTTTTTTGAAACCAAAAGGAAAAAAGGACACCAGGACAAGATTGAGGGTGGAATTCCATGTCTAAAAATGGTGTTGCTTCTACTTTTTAAAAATCAAGCCTTTTTGGTGCCTGGGGAAGAAAACGCGTGACTCCGCGGTCAGGAAAATGCTGCCCAGGAACCAAAATGTTTTTTGAAACCAAATTTTTTTGTTGAAACCAAAGGGAAAAAAGGACACCAGGACAAGATTGAGGGTGGAATTCCATGTCTAAAAATGGTGTTGCTTCCACTTTTTAAAAATCAAGCCTTTTTGGTGCCTGGGGAAGAAAACGCGTGACTCCGCGGTCAGGAAAATGCTGCCCAGGAACCAAAATGTTTTTTGAAGCCAAATTTTTTTTTGAAACCAAAGGGAAAAAAGGACACCAGGACAAGATTGAGGGTGGAATTCCATGTCTAAAAATGGTGTTGCTTCCACTTTTTAAAAATCAAGCCTTTTTGGTGCCTGGGGAAGAAAACGTGTGACTCCGCGGTCAGGAAAATGCTGCCCAGGAACCAAATTGTTTTCTGAAGCCAAATTTTTTTTTCAAACCAAAGGCAAAAAAGGTCACCAGGACAAGATTGAGGGTGGAATTCCATGTCTAAAAATGGTGTTGCTTCCACTTTTTAAAAATCAAGCCTTTTTGGTGCCTGGGGAAGAAAACGCGTGACTCCGCGGTCAGGAAAATGCTGCCCAGGAACCAAAATGTTTTTTGAAGCCAAATTTTTTTTTTGAAACCAAAGGGAAAAAAGGACACCAGGACAAGATTGAGGGTGGAATTCCATGTCTAAAAATGGTGTTGCTTCCACTTTTTAAAAATCAAGCCTTTTTGGTGCCTGGGGAAGAAAAAGCGTGACTCCGCGGTCAGGAAAATGCTGCCCAGGAACCAAAATGTTTTTTGAAGCCAAATTTTTTTTTGAAACCAAAGGGAAAAAAGGACACCAGGACAAGATTGAGGGTGGAATTCCATGTCTAAAAATGGTGTTGCTTCCACTTTTTAAAAATCAAGCCTTTTTGGTGCCTGGGGAAGAAAACGCGTGACTCCGCGGTCAGGAAAATGCTGCCCAGGAACCAAAATGTTTTTTGAAGCCAAATTTTTTTTTTGAAACCAAAGGGAAAAAAGGACACCAGGACAAGATTGAGGGTGGAATTCCATGTCTAAAAATGGTGTTGCTTCTACTTTTTAAAAATCAAGACTTTTTGGTGCCTGGGGAAGAAAACGCGTGACTCCGCGGTCAGGAAAATGCTGCCCAGGAACCAAAATGTTTTTTGAAGCCAAATTTTTTTTTGAAACCAAAGGGAAAAAAGGACACCAGGACAAGATTGAGGGTGGAATTCCATGTCTAAAAATGGTGTTGCTTCCACTTTTTAAAAATCAAGCCTTTTTGGTGCCTGGGGAAGAAAACGCGTGACTCCGCAGTCAGGAAAATGCTGCCCAGGAACCAAACTGTTTTTTGAAGCCAAATTTTTTTTTTGAAACCAAAGGGAAAAAAGGACACCAGGACAAGATTGAGGGTGGAATTCCATGTCTAAAAATGGTGTTGCTTCCACTTTTTAAAAATCAAGCCTTTTTGGTGCCTGGGGAAGAAAACGCGTGACTCCGCGGTCAGGAAAATGCTGCCCAGGAACCAAAATGTTTTTTGAAGCCAATTTTTTTTTTTGAAACCAAAGGGAAAAAAGGACACCAGGACAAGATTGAGGGTGGAATTCCATGTCTAAAAATGGTGTTGCTTCTACTTTTTAAAAATCAAGCCTTTTTGGTGCCTAGGGAAGAAAACGCGTGACTCCGCGGTCAGGAAAATGCTGCCCAGGAACCAAACTGTTTTTTGAAGCCAAATTTTTTTTTGAAACCAAAAGGAAAAAAGGACACCAGGACAAGATTGAGGGTGGAATTCCATGTCTAAAAATGGTGTTGCTTCCACTTTTTAAAAATCAAGCCTTTTTGGTGCCTGGGGAAGAAAACGCGTGACTCCGCGGTCAGGAAAATGCTGCCCAGGAACCAAAATGTTTTTTGAAGCCAAATTTTTTTGTTGAAACCAAAGGGAAAAAAGGACACCAGGACAAGATTGAGGGTGGAATTCCATGTCTAAAAATGGTGTTGCTTCCACTTTTTAAAAATCAAGCCTTTTTGGTGCCTGGGGAAGAAAACGCGTGACTCCGCGGTCAGAAAAATGCTGCCCAGGAATCAAATTGTTTTCTGAATCCGAATTTTCTTTTGAAACCAAAGGGAAAAAAGGACACCAGGACAAGATTGAGGGTGGAATTCCATGTCTAAAAATGGTGTTGCTTCCACTTTTTAAAAATCAAGCCTTTTTGGTGCCTGGGGAAGAAAACGCGTGACTCCGCGGTCAGGAAAATGCTGCCCAGGAACCAAAATGTTTTTTGAAGCCAAATTTTTTTGTTGAAACCAAAGGGAAAAAAGGACACCAGGACAAGATTGAGGGTGGAATTCCATGTCTAAAAATGGTGTTGCTTCCACTTTTTAAAAATCAAGCATTTTTGGTGCCTGGGGAAGAAAACGCGTGACTCCGCGGTCAGGAAAATGCTGCCCAGGAACCAAAATGTTTTTTGAAGCCAATTTTTTTTTTGAAACCAAAGGGAAAAAAGGACACCAGGACAAGATTGAGGGTGGAATTCCATGTCTAAAAATGGTGTTGCTTCTACTTTTTAAAAATCAAGCCTTTTTGGTGCCTGGGGAAGAAAACGCGTGACTCCGCGGTCAGGAAAATGCTGCCCAGGAACCAAACTGTTTTTTGAAGCCAAATTTTTTTTTGAAACCAAAAGGAAAAAAGGACACCAGGACAAGATTGAGGGTGGAATTCCATGTCTAAAAATGGTGTTGCTTCCACTTTTTAAAAATCAAGCCTTTTTGGTGCCTGGGGAAGAAAACGCGTGACTCCGCGGTCAGGAAAATGCTGCCCAGGAACCAAAATGTTTTTTGAAGCCAAATTTTTTTGTTGAAACCAAAGGGAAAAAAGGACACCAGGACAAGATTGAGGGTGGAATTCCATGTCTAAAAATGGTGTTGCTTCCACTTTTTAAAAATCAAGCCTTTTTGGTGCCTGGGGAAGAAAACGCGTGACTCCGCGGTCAGGAAAATGCTGCCCAGGAACCAAAATGTTTTTTGAAGGCAAATTTTTTTTTGAAACCAAAGGGAAAAAAGGACACCAGGACAAGATTGAGGGTGGAATTCCATGTCTAAAAATGGTGTTGCTTCCACTTTTTAAAAATCAAGCCTTTTTGGTGCCTGGGGAAGAAAACGCGTGACTCCGCGGTCAGGAAAATGCTGCCCAGGAATCAAACTGTTTTTTGAAGCCAAATTTTTTTTTGTAACCAAAGGGAAAAAAGGACACCAGGACGAGATTGAGGGTGGAATTCCATGTCTAAAAATGGTGTTGCTTCCACTTTTTAAAAATCAAGCCTTTTTGGTGCCTGGGGAAGAAAACGCGTGACTCCGCGGTCAGGAAAATGCTGCCCAGGAACCAAACTGTTTTTTGAAGCCAAATTTTTTTTTGAAACCAAAAGGAAAAAAGGACACCAGGACAAGATTGAGGGTGGAATTCCATGTCTAAAAATGGTGTTGCTTCCACTTTTTAAAAATCAAGCCTTTTTGGTGCCTGGGGAAGAAAACGCGTGACTCCGCGGTCAGGAAAATGCTGCCCAGGAACCAAAATGTTTTTTGAAGCCAAATTTTTTTGTTGAAACCAAAGGGAAAAAAGGACACCAGGACAAGATTGAGGGTGGAATTCCATGTCTAAAAATGGTGTTGCTTCCACTTTTTAAAAATCAAGCCTTTTTGGTGCCTGGGGAAGAAAACGCGTGACTCCGCGGTCAGGAAAATGCTGCCCAGGAACCAAAATGTTTTTTGAAGCCAAATTTTTTTTTGAAACCAAAGGGAAAAAAGGACACCAGGACAAGATTGAGGGTGGAATTCCATGTCTAAAAATGGTGTTGCTTCCACTTTTTAAAAATCAAGCCTTTTTGGTGCCTGGGGAAGAAAACGCGTGACTCCGCGGTCAGGAAAATGCTGCCCAGGAATCAAACTGTTTTTTGAAGCCAAATTTTTTTTTGTAACCAAAGGGAAAAAGGACACCAGGACGAGATTGAGGGTGGAATTCCATGTCTAAAAATGGTGTTGCTTCCACTTTTTAAAAATCAAGCCTTTTTGGTGCCTGGGGAAGAAAACGCGTGACTCCGCGGTCAGGAAAATGCTGCCCAGGAACCAAAATGTTTTTTGAAGCCAAATTTTTTTTTGAAACCAAAGGGAAAAAAGGACACCAGGTCAAGATTGAGGGTGGAATTCCATGTCTAAAAATGGTGTTGCTTCCACTTTTTAAAAATCAAGCCTTTTTGGTGCCTGGGGAAGAAAACGCGTGACTCCGCGGTCAGGAAAATGCTGCCCAGGAACCAAACTGTTTTTTGAAGCCAAATTTTTTTTTGAAACCAAAGGGAAAAAAGGACACCAGGACAAGATTGAGGGTGGAATTCCATGTCTAAAAATGGTGTTGCTTCCACTTTTTAAAAATCAAGCCTTTTTGGTGCCTGGGGAAGAAAACGCGTGACTCCGCGGTCAGGAAAATGCTGCCCAGGAACCAAAATGTTTTTTGAAGCCAAATTTTTTTGTTGAAACCAAAGGGAAAAAAGGACACCAGGACAAGATTGAGGGTGGAATTCCATGTCTAAAAATGGTGTTGCTTCCACTTTTTAAAAATCAAGCCTTTTTGGTGCCTGGGGAAGAAAACGCGTGACTCCGCGGTCAGGAAAATGCTGCCCAGGAACCAAAATGTTTTTTGAAGCCAAATTTTTTTTTGAAACCAAAGGGAAAAAAGGACACCAGGACAAGATTGAGGGTGGAATTCCATGTCTAAAAATGGTGTTGCTTCCACTTTTTAAAAATCAAGCCTTTTTGGTGCCTGGGGAAGAAAACGCGTGACTCCGCGGTCAGGAAAATGCTGCCCAGGAACCAAAATGTTTTTTGAAGCCAAATTTTTTTTTGAAACCAAAGGGAAAAAAGGACACCAGGACAAGATTGAGGGTGGAATTCCATGTCTAAAAATGGTGTTGCTTCCACTTTTTAAAAATCAAGCCTTTTTGGTGCCTGGGGAAGAAAACGCGTGACTCCGCGGTCAGGAAAATGCTGCCCAGGAACCAAAATGTTTTTTGAAGCCAAATTTTTTTTTTGAAACCAAAGGGAAAAAAGGACACCAGGACAAGATTGAGGGTGGAATTCCATGTCTAAAAATGGTGTTGCTTCTACTTTTTAAAAATCAAGCCTTTTTGGTGCCTGGGGAAGAAAACGCGTGACTCCGCGGTCAGGAAAATGCTGCCCAGGAACCAAATTGTTTTCTGAAGCCAAATTTTTTTTTGAAACCAAAGGGAAAAAAGGACACCAGGACAAGATTGAGGGTGGAATTCCATGTCTAAAAATGGTGTTGCTTCCACTTTTTAAAAATCAAGCCTTTTTGGTGCCTGGGGAAGAAAACGCGTGACTCCGCGGTCAGGAAAATGCTGCCCAGGAACCAAAATGTTTTTTGAAGCCAAATTTTTTTTTTGAAACCAAAGGGAAAAAAGGACACCAGGACAAGATTGAGGGTGGAATTCCATGTCTAAAAATGGTGTTGCTTCCACTTTTTAAAAATCAAGCCTTTTTGGTGCCTGGGGAAGAAAAAGCGTGACTCCGCGGTCAGGAAAATGCTGCCCAGGAACCAAAATGTTTTTTGAAGCCAAATTTTTTTTTGAAACCAAAGGGAAAAAAGGACACCAGGACAAGATTGAGGGTGGAATTCCATGTCTAAAAATGGTGTTGCTTCCACTTTTTAAAAATCAAGCCTTTTTGGTGCCTGGGGAAGAAAACGCGTGACTCCGCGGTCAGGAAAATGCTGCCCAGGAACCAAAATGTTTTTTGAAGCCAAATTTTTTTTTTGAAACCAAAGGGAAAAAAGGACACCAGGACAAGATTGAGGGTGGAATTCCATGTCTAAAAATGGTGTTGCTTCTACTTTTTAAAAATCAAGACTTTTTGGTGCCTGGGGAAGAAAACGCGTGACTCCGCGGTCAGGAAAATGCTGCCCAGGAACCAAAATGTTTTTTGAAGCCAAATTTTTTTTTGAAACCAAAGGGAAAAAAGGACACCAGGACAAGATTGAGGGTGGAATTCCATGTCTAAAAATGGTGTTGCTTCCACTTTTTAAAAATCAAGCCTTTTTGGTGCCTGGGGAAGAAAACGCGTGACTCCGCAGTCAGGAAAATGCTGCCCAGGAACCAAACTGTTTTTTGAAGCCAAATTTTTTTTTTGAAACCAAAGGGAAAAAAGGACACCAGGACAAGATTGAGGGTGGAATTCCATGTCTAAAAATGGTGTTGCTTCCACTTTTTAAAAATCAAGCCTTTTTGGTGCCTGGGGAAGAAAACGCGTGACTCCGCGGTCAGGAAAATGCTGCCCAGGAACCAAAATGTTTTTTGAAGCCAATTTTTTTTTTTGAAACCAAAGGGAAAAAAGGACACCAGGACAAGATTGAGGGTGGAATTCCATGTCTAAAAATGGTGTTGCTTCTACTTTTTAAAAATCAAGCCTTTTTGGTGCCTAGGGAAGAAAACGCGTGACTCCGCGGTCAGGAAAATGCTGCCCAGGAACCAAACTGTTTTTTGAAGCCAAATTTTTTTTTGAAACCAAAAGGAAAAAAGGACACCAGGACAAGATTGAGGGTGGAATTCCATGTCTAAAAATGGTGTTGCTTCCACTTTTTAAAAATCAAGCCTTTTTGGTGCCTGGGGAAGAAAACGCGTGACTCCGCGGTCAGGAAAATGCTGCCCAGGAACCAAAATGTTTTTTGAAGCCAAATTTTTTTGTTGAAACCAAAGGGAAAAAAGGACACCAGGACAAGATTGAGGGTGGAATTCCATGTCTAAAAATGGTGTTGCTTCCACTTTTTAAAAATCAAGCCTTTTTGGTGCCTGGGGAAGAAAACGCGTGACTCCGCGGTCAGAAAAATGCTGCCCAGGAATCAAATTGTTTTCTGAATCCGAATTTTCTTTTGAAACCAAAGGGAAAAAAGGACACCAGGACAAGATTGAGGGTGGAATTCCATGTCTAAAAATGGTGTTGCTTCCACTTTTTAAAAATCAAGCCTTTTTGGTGCCTGGGGAAGAAAACGCGTGACTCCGCGGTCAGGAAAATGCTGCCCAGGAACCAAAATGTTTTTTGAAGCCAAATTTTTTTGTTGAAACCAAAGGGAAAAAAGGACACCAGGACAAGATTGAGGGTGGAATTCCATGTCTAAAAATGGTGTTGCTTCCACTTTTTAAAAATCAAGCATTTTTGGTGCCTGGGGAAGAAAACGCGTGACTCCGCGGTCAGGAAAATGCTGCCCAGGAACCAAAATGTTTTTTGAAGCCAATTTTTTTTTTGAAACCAAAGGGAAAAAAGGACACCAGGACAAGATTGAGGGTGGAATTCCATGTCTAAAAATGGTGTTGCTTCTACTTTTTAAAAATCAAGCCTTTTTGGTGCCTGGGGAAGAAAACGCGTGACTCCGCGGTCAGGAAAATGCTGCCCAGGAACCAAACTGTTTTTTGAAGCCAAATTTTTTTTTGAAACCAAAAGGAAAAAAGGACACCAGGACAAGATTGAGGGTGGAATTCCATGTCTAAAAATGGTGTTGCTTCCACTTTTTAAAAATCAAGCCTTTTTGGTGCCTGGGGAAGAAAACGCGTGACTCCGCGGTCAGGAAAATGCTGCCCAGGAACCAAAATGTTTTTTGAAGCCAAATTTTTTTGTTGAAACCAAAGGGAAAAAAGGACACCAGGACAAGATTGAGGGTGGAATTCCATGTCTAAAAATGGTGTTGCTTCCACTTTTTAAAAATCAAGCCTTTTTGGTGCCTGGGGAAGAAAACGCGTGACTCCGCGGTCAGGAAAATGCTGCCCAGGAACCAAAATGTTTTTTGAAGGCAAATTTTTTTTTGAAACCAAAGGGAAAAAAGGACACCAGGACAAGATTGAGGGTGGAATTCCATGTCTAAAAATGGTGTTGCTTCCACTTTTTAAAAATCAAGCCTTTTTGGTGCCTGGGGAAGAAAACGCGTGACTCCGCGGTCAGGAAAATGCTGCCCAGGAATCAAACTGTTTTTTGAAGCCAAATTTTTTTTTGTAACCAAAGGGAAAAAAGGACACCAGGACGAGATTGAGGGTGGAATTCCATGTCTAAAAATGGTGTTGCTTCCACTTTTTAAAAATCAAGCCTTTTTGGTGCCTGGGGAAGAAAACGCGTGACTCCGCGGTCAGGAAAATGCTGCCCAGGAACCAAACTGTTTTTTGAAGCCAAATTTTTTTTTGAAACCAAAAGGAAAAAAGGACACCAGGACAAGATTGAGGGTGGAATTCCATGTCTAAAAATGGTGTTGCTTCCACTTTTTAAAAATCAAGCCTTTTTGGTGCCTGGGGAAGAAAACGCGTGACTCCGCGGTCAGGAAAATGCTGCCCAGGAACCAAAATGTTTTTTGAAGCCAAATTTTTTTGTTGAAACCAAAGGGAAAAAAGGACACCAGGACAAGATTGAGGGTGGAATTCCATGTCTAAAAATGGTGTTGCTTCCACTTTTTAAAAATCAAGCCTTTTTGGTGCCTGGGGAAGAAAACGCGTGACTCCGCGGTCAGGAAAATGCTGCCCAGGAACCAAAATGTTTTTTGAAGCCAAATTTTTTTTTGAAACCAAAGGGAAAAAAGGACACCAGGACAAGATTGAGGGTGGAATTCCATGTCTAAAAATGGTGTTGCTTCCACTTTTTAAAAATCAAGCCTTTTTGGTGCCTGGGGAAGAAAACGCGTGACTCCGCGGTCAGGAAAATGCTGCCCAGGAATCAAACTGTTTTTTGAAGCCAAATTTTTTTTTGTAACCAAAGGGAAAAAGGACACCAGGACGAGATTGAGGGTGGAATTCCATGTCTAAAAATGGTGTTGCTTCCACTTTTTAAAAATCAAGCCTTTTTGGTGCCTGGGGAAGAAAACGCGTGACTCCGCGGTCAGGAAAATGCTGCCCAGGAACCAAAATGTTTTTTGAAGCCAAATTTTTTTTTGAAACCAAAGGGAAAAAAGGACACCAGGTCAAGATTGAGGGTGGAATTCCATGTCTAAAAATGGTGTTGCTTCCACTTTTTAAAAATCAAGCCTTTTTGGTGCCTGGGGAAGAAAACGCGTGACTCCGCGGTCAGGAAAATGCTGCCCAGGAACCAAACTGTTTTTTGAAGCCAAATTTTTTTTTGAAACCAAAGGGAAAAAAGGACACCAGGACAAGATTGAGGGTGGAATTCCATGTCTAAAAATGCTGCCCAGGAACCAAAATGTTTTTTGAAGCCAAATTTTTTTTGAAACTAAAGGGAAAAAAGGAATTCCATGTCAGGAAAATGCTGCCCAGGAACCAAAATGTTTTTTGAAGCCAAATTTTTTTTGAAACTAAAGGGAAAAAAGGACACCAGGACAAGATTGAGGGTGGAATTCCATGTCTAAAAATGGTGTTGCTTCCACTTTTTAAAAATCAAGCCTTTTTGGTGCCTGGGGAAGAAAACGCGTGACTCCGCGGTCAGGAAAATGCTGCCCAGGAACCAAATTGTTTTCTGAATCTGAATTTTTTTTTGAAACCAAAGGGAAAAAAGGACACCAGGACAAGATTGAGGGTGGAATTCCATGTCTAAAAATGGTGTTGTTTCCACTTTTGAGAAATCAAGCCTTTTTGGTGCCTGGGGAAGAAAACGTGTGACTCCGCGGTCAGGAAAATGCTGCCCAGGAACCAAAATGTTTTTTGAAGCCAAATTTTTTTTTGAAACCAAAGTGAAAAAAGGACACCAGGACAAGATTGAGGGTGGAATTCCATGTCTAAAAATGGTGTTGCTTCCACTTTTTAAAAATCAAGCCTTTTTGGTGCCTGGGGAAGAAAACGCGTGACTCCGCGGTCAGGAAAATGCTGCCCAGGAACCAAAATGTTTTTTGAAGCCAAATTTTTTTTTTGAAACCAAAGGGAAAAAAGGACACCAGGACAAGATTGAGGGTGGAATTCCATGTCTAAAAATGGTGTTGCTTCCACTTTTTAAAAATCAAGCCTTTTTGGTGCCTGGGGAAGAAAACGCGTGACTCCGCGGTCAGGAAAATACTGCCCAGGAACCAAATTGTTTTCTGAATCTGAATTTTTTTTTGAAACCAAAGGGAAAAAAGGACACCAGGACAAGATTGAGGGTGGAATTCCATCTCTAAAAATGGTGTTGCTTCCACTTTTTAAAAATCAAGCCTTTTTGGTGCCTGGGGAAGAAAACGCGTGACTCCGCGGTCAGGAAAATGCTGCCCAGGAACCAAACTGTATTTTGAAGCCAAATTTTTTTTTGAAACCAAAGGGAAAAAAGGACACCAGGACAAGATTGAGGGTGGAATTCCATGTCTAAAAATGGTGTTGCTTCCACTTTTTAAAAATCAAGCCTTTTTGGTGCCTGGGGAAGAAAACGCGTGACTCCGCGGTCAGGAAAATGCTGCCCAGGAACCAAACTGTTTTTTGAAGCCAAATTTTTTTTTGAAACCAAAGTGAAAAAAGGACACCAGGACAAGATTGAGGTTGGAATTCCATGTCTAAAAATGGTGTTGCTTCCACTTTTCAAAAATCAAGCCTTTTTGGTGCCTGGGGAAGAAAACGCATGACTCCGCGGTCAGGAAAATGCTGCCCAGGAACCAAACTGTTTTTTGAAGCCAAATTTTTTTTTGAAACCAAAGGGAAAAAAGGACACCAGGACAAGATTGAGGGTGGAATTCCATGTCTAAAAATGGTGTTGCTTCCATTTTTTAAAAATCAAGCCTTTTTGGTGCCTGGGGAAGAAAACGCGTGACTCCGCGGTCAGGAAAATGCTGCCCAGGAACCAAAATGTTTTTTGAAGCCAAATTTTTTTTTGAAACCAAAGGGAAAAAAGGACACCAGGACAAGATTGAGGGTGGAATTCCATGTCTAAAAATGGTGTTGCTTCCACTTTTTAAAAATCAAGCCTTTTTGGTGCCTGGGGAAGAAAACGCGTGACTCCGCGGTCAGGAAAATGCTGCCCAGGAACCAAATTGTTTTCTGAATCCGAATTTTTTTTTGAAACCAAAGGCAAAAAAGGTCACCAGGACAAGATTGAGGGTGGAATTCCATGTCTAAAAATGGTGTTGCTTCCACTTTTTAAAAATCAAGCCTTTTTGGTGCCTGGGGAAGATAATGCGTGACTCCGCGGTCAGGAAAATGCTGCCCAGGAACCAAACTGTTTTTTGAAGCCAAATTTTTTTTTGAAACCAAAGGGAAAAAAGGACACCAGGACAAGATTGAGGGTGGAATTCCATGTCTAAAAATGGTGTTGCTTCCACTTTTTAAAAATCAAGCCTTTTTGGTGCCTGGGGAAGAAAACGCGTGACTCCGCGGTCAGGAAAATGCTGCCCAGGAACCAAAATGTTTTTTGAAGCCAAATTTTTTTTGAAACTAAAGGGAAAAAAGGACACCAGGACAAGATTGCGGGTGGAATTCCATGTCTAAAAATGGTGTTGCTTCCACTTTTTAAAAATCAAGCCTTTTTGGTGCCTGGGGAAGAAAACGCGTGACTCCGCGGTCAGGAAAATGCTGCCCAGAAACCAAAAAGTTTTTTGAAGCCAAATTTTTTTTTTGAAACCAAAGGGAAAAAAGGACACCAGGACAAGATTGAGGGTGGAATTCCATGTCTAAAAATGGTGTTGCTTCCACTTTTTATAAATCAAGCCTTTTTGGTGCCTGGGGAAGAAAACGCGTGACTCCGCGGTCAGGAAAATGCTGCCCCGGAAGAAAAATGTTTTTCGAAGCTCAATTTTTTTTTGAAACCAAAGGGAAAAAAGGACACCAGGACAAGATTGAGGGTGGAATTCCATGTCTAAAAATGGTGTTGCTTCCACTTTTTAAAAATCAAGCCTTTTTGGTGCCTGGGGAAGAAAACGCGTGACTCCGCGGTCAGGAAAATGCTGCCCAGGAACCAAAATGTTTTTTGAAGCCAAATTTTTTTTTGAAACCAAAGGGAAAAAAGGACACCAGGACAAGATTGAGGGTGGAATTCCATGTCTAAAAATGGTGTTGCTTCCACTTTTTAAAAATCAAGCCTTTTTGGTGCCTGGGGAAGAAAACGCGTGACTCCGCGATCAGGAAAATGCTGCCCCGGAAGAAAAATGTTTTTCGAAGCTCAATTTTTTTTGGAAACCAAAGGGAAAAAAGGACACCAGGACAAGATTGAGGGTGGAATTCCATGTCTAAAAATGGTGTTGCTTCCACTTTTTAAAAATCAAGCCTTTTTGGTGCCTGGGGAAGAAAACGCGTGACTCCGCGGTCAGGAAAATGCTGCCCAGGAACCAAACTGTTTTTTGAAGCCAAATTTTTTTTTGAAACCAAAGGGAAAAAAGGACACCAGGACAAGATTGAGGGTGGAATTCCATGTCTAAAAATGGTGTTGCTTCCACTTTTTAAAAATCAAGCCTTTTTGGTGCCTGGGGAAGAAAACGCGTGACTCCGCGGTCAGGAAAATGCTGCCCAGGAACCAAATTGTTTTCTGAATCTGAATTTTTTTTTGAAACCAAATGGAAAAAAGGACACCAGGACAAGATTGAGGGTGGAATTCCATGTCTAAAAATGGTGTTGCTTCCACTTTTTAAAAATCAAGCCTTTTTGGTGCCTGGGGAAGAAAACGCGTGACTCCGCGGTCAGGAAAATGTTGCCCAGGAACCAAATTGTTTTCTGAATCCGAATTTTTTTTTGAAACCAAAGGCAAAAATGGTCACCAGGACAAGATTGAGGGTGGAATTCCATGTCTAAAAATGGTGTTGCTTCCACTTTTTAAAAATCAAGCCTTTTTGGTGCCTGGGGAAGAAAACGCGTGACTCCGCGGTCAGGAAAATGCTGCCCAGGAACCAAATTGTTTTCTGAATCTGAATTTTTTTTTGAAACCAAAGGGAAAAAAGGACACCAGGACAAGATTGAGGGTGGAATTCCATGTCTAAAAATGGTGTTGCTTCCAATTTTTAAAAATCAAGCCTTTTTGGTGCCTGGGGAAGAAAACGCGTGACTCCGCGGTCAGGAAAATGCTGCCCAGAAACCAAAAAGTTTTTTGAAGCCAAATTTTTTTTTTGAAACCAAAGGGAAAAAAGGACACCAGGACATGATTGAGGGTGGAATTCCATGTCTAAAAATGGTGTTGCTTCCACTTTTTATAAATCAAGCCTTTTTGGTGCCTGGGGAAGAAAACGCGTGACTCCGCGGTCAGGAAAATGCTGCCCCGGAAGAAAAATGTTTTTCGAAGCTCAATTTTTTTTTGAAACCAAAGGGAAAAAAGGACACCAGGACAAGATTGAGGGTGGAATTCCATGTCTAAAAATGGTGTTGCTTCCACTTTTTAAAAATCAAGCCTTTTTGGTGCCTGGGGAAGAAAACGCGTGACTCCGCGGTCAGGAAAATGCTGCCCAGGAACCAAAATGTTTTTTGAAGCCAAATTTTTTTTTGAAACCAAAGGGAAAAAAGGACACCAGGACAAGATTGAGGGTGGAATTCCATGTCTAAAAATGGTGTTGCTTCCACTTTTTAAAAATCAAGCCTTTTTGGTGCCTGGGGAAGAAAACGCGTGACTCCGCGATCAGGAAAATGCTGCCCCGGAAGAAAAATGTTTTTCGAAGCTCAATTTTTTTTGGAAACCAAAGGGAAAAAAGGACACCAGGACAAGATTGAGGGTGGAATTCCATGTCTAAAAATGGTGTTGCTTCCACTTTTTAAAAATCAAGCCTTTTTGGTGCCTGGGGAAGAAAACGCGTGACTCCGCGGTCAGGAAAATGCTGCCCAGGAACCAAACTGTTTTTTGAAGCCAAATTTTTTTTTGAAACCAAAGGGAAAAAAGGACACCAGGACAAGATTGAGGGTGGAATTCCATGTCTAAAAATGGTGTTGCTTCCACTTTTTAAAAATCAAGCCTTTTTGGTGCCTGGGGAAGAAAACGCGTGACTCCGCGGTCAGGAAAATGTTGCCCAGGAACCAAATTGTTATCTGAATCCGAATTTTTTTTTGAAACCAAAGGCAAAAAAGGTCACCAGGACAAGATTGAGGGTGGAATTCCATGTCTAAAAATGGTGTTGCTTCCACTTTTTAAAAATCAAGCCTTTTTGGTGCCTGGGGAAGAAAACGCGTGACTCCGCGGTCAGGAAAATGCTGCCCAGGAACCAAATTGTTTTCTGAATCTGAATTTTTTTTTGAAACCAAAGGGAAAAAAGGACACCAGGACAAGATTGAGGGTGGAATTCCATGTCTAAAAATGGTGTTGCTTCCACTTTTTAAAAATCAAGCCTTTTTGGTGCCTGGGGAAGAAAACGCGTGACTCTGCGGTCAGGAAAATGCTGCCCAGGAACCAAAATGTTTTTTGAAGCCAAATTTTTTTTTGAAACCAAAGTGAAAAAAGGACACCAGGACAAGATTGAGGGTGGAATTCCATGTCTAAAAATGGTGTTGCTTCCACTTTTTAAAAATCAAGCCTTTTTGGTGCCTGGGGAAGAAAACGCGTGACTCCGCGGTCAGGAAAATGCTGCCCAGGAACCAAAATGTTTTTTGAAGCCAAATTTTTTTTTTGAAACCAAAGGGAAAAAAGGACACCAGGACAAGATTGAGGGTGGAATTCCATGTCTAAAAATGGTGTTGCTTCCACTTTTTAAAAATCAAGCCTTTTTGGTGCCTGGGGAAGAAAACGCGTGACTCCGCGGTCAGGAAAATACTGCCCAGGAACCAAATTGTTTTCTGAATCTGAATTTTTTTTTGAAACCAAAGGGAAAAAAGGACACCAGGACAAGATTGAGGGTGGAATTCCATGTCTAAAAATGGTGTTGCTTCCACTTTTTAAAAATCAAGCCTTTTTGGTGCCTGGGGAAGAAAACGCGTGACTCCGCGGTCAGGAAAATGCTGCCCAGGAACCAAACTGTATTTTGAAGCCAAATTTTTTTTTGAAACCAAAGGGAAAAAAGGACACCAGGACAAGATTGAGGGTGGAATTCCATGTCTAAAAATGGTGTTGCTTCCACTTTTTAAAAATCAAGCCTTTTTGGTGCCTGGGGAAGAAAACGCGTGACTCCGCGGTCAGGAAAATGCTGCCCAGGAACCAAACTGTTTTTTGAAGCCAAATTTTTTTTTGAAACCAAAGTGAAAAAAGGACACCAGGACAAGATTGAGGTTGGAATTCCATGTCTAAAAATGGTGTTGCTTCCACTTTTCAAAAATCAAGCCTTTTTGGTGCCTGGGGAAGAAAACGCATGACTCCGCGGTCAGGAAAATGCTGCCCAGGAACCAAACTGTTTTTTGAAGCCAAATTTTTTTTTGAAACCAAAGGGAAAAAAGGACACCAGGACAAGATTGAGGGTGGAATTCCATGTCTAAAAATGGTGTTGCTTCCATTTTTTAAAAATCAAGCCTTTTTGGTGCCTGGGGAAGAAAACGCGTGACTCCGCGGTCAGGAAAATGCTGCCCAGGAACCAAAATGTTTTTTGAAGCCAAATTTTTTTTTGAAACCAAAGGGAAAAAAGGACACCAGGACAAGATTGAGGGTGGAATTCCATGTCTAAAAATGGTGTTGCTTCCACTTTTTAAAAATCAAGCCTTTTTGGTGCCTGGGGAAGAAAACGCGTGACTCCGCGGTCAGGAAAATGCTGCCCAGGAACCAAATTGTTTTCTGAATCCGAATTTTTTTTTGAAACCAAAGGCAAAAAAGGTCACCAGGACAAGATTGAGGGTGGAATTCCATGTCTAAAAATGGTGTTGCTTCCACTTTTTAAAAATCAAGCCTTTTTGGTGCCTGGGGAAGATAATGCGTGACTCCGCGGTCAGGAAAATGCTGCCCAGGAACCAAACTGTTTTTTGAAGCCAAATTTTTTTTTGAAACCAAAGGGAAAAAAGGACACCAGGACAAGATTGAGGGTGGAATTCCATGTCTAAAAATGGTGTTGCTTCCACTTTTTAAAAATCAAGCCTTTTTGGTGCCTGGGGAAGAAAACGCGTGACTCCGCGGTCAGGAAAATGCTGCCCAGGAACCAAAATGTTTTTTGAAGCCAAATTTTTTTTGAAGCTAAAGGGAAAAAAGGACACCAGGACAAGATTGCGGGTGGAATTCCATGTCTAAAAATGGTGTTGCTTCCACTTTTTAAAAATCAAGCCTTTTTGGTGCCTGGGGAAGAAAACGCGTGACTCCGCGGTCAGGAAAATACTGCCCAGGAACCAAATTGTTTTCTGAATCTGAATTTTTTTTTGAAACCAAAGGGAAAAAAGGACACCAGGACAAGATTGAGGGTGGAATTCCATGTCTAAAAATGCTGCCCAGGAACCAAAATGTTTTTTGAAGCCAAATTTTTTTTGAAACTAAAGGGAAAAAAGGAATTCCATGTCAGGAAAATGCTGCCCAGGAACCAAAATGTTTTTTGAAGCCAATTTTTTTTTGAAACTAAAGGGAAAAAAGGACACCAGGACAAGATTGAGGGTGGAATTCCATGTCTAAAAATGGTGTTGCTTCCACTTTTTAAAAATCAAGCCTTTTTGGTGCCTGGGGAAGAAAACGCGTGACTCCGCGGTCAGGAAAATGCTGCCCAGGAACCAAATTGTTTTCTGAATCTGAATTTTTTTTTGAAACCAAAGGGAAAAAAGGACACCAGGACAAGATTGAGGGTGGAATTCCATGTCTAAAAATGGTGTTGCTTCCACTTTTTAAAAATCAAGCCTTTTTGGTGCCTGGGGAAGAAAACACGTGACTCTGCGGTCAGGAAAATGCTGCCCAGGAACCAAAATGTTTTTTGAAGCCAAATTTTTTTTTGAAACCAAAGTGAAAAAAGGACACCAGGACAAGATTGAGGGTGGAATTCCATGTCTAAAAATGGTGTTGCTTCCACTTTTTAAAAATCAAGCCTTTTTGGTGCCTGGGGAAGAAAACGCGTGACTCCGCGGTCAGGAAAATGCTGCCCAGGAACCAAAATGTTTTTTGAAGCCAAATTTTTTTTTTGAAACCAAAGGGAAAAAAGGACACCAGGACAAGATTGAGGGTGGAATTCCATGTCTAAAAATGGTGTTGCTTCCACTTTTTAAAAATCAAGCCTTTTTGGTGCCTGGGGAAGAAAACGCGTGACTCCGCGGTCAGGAAAATACTGCCCAGGAACCAAATTGTTTTCTGAATCTGAATTTTTTTTTGAAACCAAAGGGAAAAAAGGACACCAGGACAAGATTGAGGGTGGAATTCCATCTCTAAAAATGGTGTTGCTTCCACTTTTTAAAAATCAAGCCTTTTTGGTGCCTGGGGAAGAAAACGCGTGACTCCGCGGTCAGGAAAATGCTGCCCAGGAACCAAACTGTATTTTGAAGCCAAATTTTTTTTTGAAACCAAAGGGAAAAAAGGACACCAGGACAAGATTGAGGGTGGAATTCCATGTCTAAAAATGGTGTTGCTTCCACTTTTTAAAAATCAAGCCTTTTTGGTGCCTGGGGAAGAAAACGCGTGACTCCGCGGTCAGGAAAATGCTGCCCAGGAACCAAACTGTTTTTTGAAGCCAAATTTTTTTTTGAAACCAAAGTGAAAAAAGGACACCAGGACAAGATTGAGGTTGGAATTCCATGTCTAAAAATGGTGTTGCTTCCACTTTTCAAAAATCAAGCCTTTTTGGTGCCTGGGGAAGAAAACGCATGACTCCGCGGTCAGGAAAATGCTGCCCAGGAACCAAACTGTTTTTTGAAGCCAAATTTTTTTTTGAAACCAAAGGGAAAAAAGGACACCAGGACAAGATTGAGGGTGGAATTCCATGTCTAAAAATGGTGTTGCTTCCATTTTTTAAAAATCAAGCCTTTTTGGTGCCTGGGGAAGAAAACGCGTGACTCCGCGGTCAGGAAAATGCTGCCCAGGAACCAAAATGTTTTTTGAAGCCAAATTTTTTTTTGAAACCAAAGGGAAAAAAGGACACCAGGACAAGATTGAGGGTGGAATTCCATGTCTAAAAATGGTGTTGCTTCCACTTTTTAAAAATCAAGCCTTTTTGGTGCCTGGGGAAGAAAACGCGTGACTCCGCGGTCAGGAAAATGCTGCCCAGGAACCAAATTGTTTTCTGAATCCGAATTTTTTTTTGAAACCAAAGGCAAAAAAGGTCACCAGGACAAGATTGAGGGTGGAATTCCATGTCTAAAAATGGTGTTGCTTCCACTTTTTAAAAATCAAGCCTTTTTGGTGCCTGGGGAAGATAATGCGTGACTCCGCGGTCAGGAAAATGCTGCCCAGGAACCAAACTGTTTTTTGAAGCCAAATTTTTTTTTGAAACCAAAGGGAAAAAAGGACACCAGGACAAGATTGAGGGTGGAATTCCATGTCTAAAAATGGTGTTGCTTCCACTTTTTAAAAATCAAGCCTTTTTGGTGCCTGGGGAAGAAAACGCGTGACTCCGCGGTCAGGAAAATGCTGCCCAGGAACCAAAATGTTTTTTGAAGCCAAATTTTTTTTGAAACTAAAGGGAAAAAAGGACACCAGGACAAGATTGCGGGTGGAATTCCATGTCTAAAAATGGTGTTGCTTCCACTTTTTAAAAATCAAGCCTTTTTGGTGCCTGGGGAAGAAAACGCGTGACTCCGCGGTCAGGAAAATACTGCCCAGGAACCAAATTGTTTTCTGAATCTGAATTTTTTTTTGAAACCAAAGGGAAAAAAGGACACCAGGACAAGATTGAGGGTGGAATTCCATGTCTAAAAATGCTGCCCAGGAACCAAAATGTTTTTTGAAGCCAAATTTTTTTTGAAACTAAAGGGAAAAAAGGAATTCCATGTCAGGAAAATGCTGCCCAGGAACCAAAATGTTTTTTGAAGCCAAATTTTTTTTGAAACTAAAGGGAAAAAAGGACACCAGGACAAGATTGAGGGTGGAATTCCATGTCTAAAAATGGTGTTGCTTCCACTTTTTAAAAATCAAGCCTTTTTGGTGCCTGGGGAAGAAAACGCGTGACTCCGCGGTCAGGAAAATGCTGCCAAGGAACCAAAATTTTTTTTGAAGCCAAATTTTTTTTTGAAACCAAAGGGAAAAAAGGACACCAGGACAAGATTGAGGGTGGAATTCCATGTCTAAAAATGGTGTTGCTTCCACTTTTTAAAAATCAAGCCTTTTTGGTGCCTGGGGAAGAAAACGCGTGACTCCGCGGTCAGGAAAATGCTGCCCAGGAACCAAATTGTTTTCTGAATCTGAATTTTTTTTTGAAACCAAAGGGAAAAAAGGACACCAGGACAAGATTGAGGGTGGAATTCCATGTCTAAAAATGGTGTTGCTTCCACTTTTTAAAAATCAAGCCTTTTTGGTGCCTGGGGAAGAAAACGCGTGACTCTGCGGTCAGGAAATTGCTGCCCAGGAACCAAACTGTTTTTTGAAGCCAATTTTTTTTTTGAAACCAAAGTGAAAAAAGGACACCAGGACAAGATTGAGGTTGGAATTCCATGTCTAAAAATGGTGTTGCTTCCACTTTTTAAAAATCAAGCCTTTTTGGTGCCTGGGGAAGAAAACGCATGACTCCGCGGTCAGGAAAATGCTGCCCAGGAACCAAACTGTTTTTTGAAGCCAAATTTTTTTTTGAAACCAAAGGGAAAAAAGGACACCAGGACAAGATTGAGGGTGGAATTCCATGTCTAAAAATGGTGTTGCTTCCATTTTTTAAAAATCAAGCCTTTTTGGTGCCTGGGGAAGAAAACGCGTGACTCCGCGGTCAGGAAAATGCTGCCCAGGAACCAAAATGTTTTTTGAAGCCAAATTTTTTTTTGAAACCAAAGGGAAAAAAGGACACCAGGACAAGATTGAGGGTGGAATTCCATGTCTAAAAATGGTGTTGCTTCCACTTTTTAAAAATCAAGCCTTTTTGGTGCCTGGGGAAGAAAACGCGTGACTCCGCGGTCAGGAAAATGCTGCCCAGGAACCAAATTGTTTTCTGAATCCGAATTTTTTTTTGAAACCAAAGGCAAAAAAGGTCACCAGGACAAGATTGAGGGTGGAATTCCATGTCTAAAAATGGTGTTGCTTCCACTTTTTAAAAATCAAGCCTTTTTGGTGCCTGGGGAAGATAATGCGTGACTCCGCGGTCAGGAAAATGCTGCCCAGGAACCAAACTGTTTTTTGAAGCCAAATTTTTTTTTGAAACCAAAGGGAAAAAAGGACACCAGGACAAGATTGAGGGTGGAATTCCATGTCTAAAAATGGTGTTGCTTCCACTTTTTAAAAATCAAGCCTTTTTGGTGCCTGGGGAAGAAAACGCGTGACTCCGCGGTCAGGAAAATGCTGCCCAGGAACCAAAATGTTTTTTGAAGCCAAATTTTTTTTGAAACTAAAGGGAAAAAAGGACACCAGGACAAGATTGAGGGTGGAATTCCATGTCTAAAAATGGTGTTGCTTCCACTTTTTAAAAATCAAGCCTTTTTGGTGCCTGGGGAAGAAAACGCGTGACTCCGCGGTCAGGAAAATGCTGCCAAGGAACCAAAATTTTTTTTGAAGCCAAATTTTTTTTTGAAACCAAAGGGAAAAAAGGACACCAGGACAAGATTGAGGGTGGAATTCCATGTCTAAAAATGGTGTTGCTTCCACTTTTTAAAAATCAAGCCTTTTTGGTGCCTGGGGAAGAAAACGCGTGACTCCGCGGTCAGGAAAATGCTGCCCAGGAACCAAACTGATTTTGAAGCCAAATTTTTTTTTGAAACCAAATGGAAAAAAGGACACCAGGACAAGATTGAGGGTGGAATTCCATGTCTAAAAATGGTGTTGCTTCCACTTTTTAAAAATCAAGCCTTTTTGGTGCCTGGGGAAGAAAACGCGTGACTCCGCGGTCAGGAAAATGCTGCCCAGGAACCAAAATGTTTTTTGAAGCCAAATTTTTTTTTGAAACCAAAGGCAAAAAAGGACACCAGGACAAGATTGAGGGTGGAATTCCATGTCTAAAAATGGTGTTGCTTCCACTTTTTAAAAATCAAGCCTTTTTGGTGCCTGGGGAAGAAAACGCGTGACTCTGCGGTCAGGAAATTGCTGCCCAGGAACCAAAATGTTTTTTGAAGCCAAATTTTTTTTTGAAACCAAAGTGAAAAAAGGACACCAGGACATGATTGAGGGTGGAATTCCATGTCTAAAAATGGTGTTGCTTCCACTTTTTAAAAATCAAGCCTTTTTGGTGCCTGGGGAAGAAAACGCGTGACTCCGCGGTCAGGAAAATGCTGCCCAGGAACCAAAATGTTTTTTGAAGCCAAATTTTTTTTTGAAACCAAAGGGAAAAAAGGACACCAGGACAAGATTGAGGGTGGAATTCCATGTCTAAAAATGGTGTTGCTTCCACTTTTTAAAAATCAAGCCTTTTTGGTGCCTGGGGAAGAAAACGCGTGACTCCGCGGTCAGGAAAATACTGCCCAGGAACCAAATTGTTTTCTGAATCTGAATTTTTTTTTGAAACCAAAGGGAAAAAAGGACACCAGGACAAGATTGAGGGTGGAATTCCATGTCTAAAAATGGTGTTGCTTCCACTTTTTAAAAATCAAGCCTTTTTGGTGCCTGGGGAAGAAAACGCGTGACTCCGCGGTCAGGAAAATGCTGCCCAGGAACCAAACTGTTTTTTGAAGCCAAATTTTTTTTTGAAACTAAAGGGAAAAAAGGACACCAGGACAAGATTGAGGGTGGAATTCCATGTCTAAAAATGGTGTTGCTTCCACTTTTTAAAAATCAAGCCTTTTTGGTGCCTGGGGAAGAAAACGCGTGACTCCGCGGTCAGGAAAATGCTGCCAAGGAACCAAAATTTTTTTTGAAGCCAAATTTTTTTTTGAAACCAAAGGGAAAAAAGGACACCAGGACAAGATTGAGGGTGGAATTCCATGTCTAAAAATGGTGTTGCTTCCACTTTTTAAAAATCAAGCCTTTTTGGTGCCTGGGGAAGAAAACGCGTGACTCCGCGGTCAGGAAAATGCTGCCCAGGAACCAAACTGATTTTGAAGCCAAATTTTTTTTTGAAACCAAATGGAAAAAAGGACACCAGGACAAGATTGAGGGTGGAATTCCATGTCTAAAAATGGTGTTGCTTCCACTTTTTAAAAATCAAGCCTTTTTGGTGCCTGGGGAAGAAAACGCGTGACTCCGCGGTCAGGAAAATGCTGCCCAGGAACCAAAATGTTTTTTGAAGCCAAATTTTTTTTTGAAACCAAAGGGAAAAAAGGACACCAGGACAAGATTGAGGGTGGAATTCCATGTCTAAAAATGGTGTTGCTTCCACTTTTTAAAAATCAAGCCTTATTGGTGCCTGGGGAAGAAAACGCGTGACTCCGCGGTCAGGAAAATGTTGCCCAGGAACCAAATTGTTATCTGAATCCGAATTTTTTTTTGAAACCAAAGGCAAAAAAGGTCACCAGGACAAGATTGAGGGTGGAATTCCATGTCTAAAAATGGTGTTGCTTCCACTTTTTAAAAATCAAGCCTTTTTGGTGCCTGGGGAAGAAAACGCGTGACTCCGCGGTCAGGAAAATGCTGCCCAGGAACCAAATTGTTTTCTGAATCTGAATTTTTTTTTGAAACCAAAGGGAAAAAAGGACACCAGGACAAGATTGAGGGTGGAATTCCATGTCTAAAAATGGTGTTGCTTCCACTTTTTAAAAATCAAGCCTTTTTGGTGCCTGGGGAAGAAAACGTGTGACTCTGCGGTCAGGAAATTGCTGCCCAGGAACCAAAATGTTTTTTGAAGCCAAATTTTTTTTTGAAACCAAAGTGAAAAAAGGACACCAGGACAAGATTGAGGGTGGAATTCCATGTCTAAAAATGGTGTTGCTTCCACTTTTTAAAAATCAAGCCTTTTTGGTGCCTGGGGAAGAAAACGCGTGACTCCGCGGTCAGGAAAATGCTGCCCAGGAACCAAAATGTTTTTTGAAGCCAAATTTTTTTTTTGAAACCAAAGGAAAAAAGGACACCAGGACAAGATTGAGGGTGGAATTCCATGTCTAAAAATGGTGTTGCTTCCACTTTTTAAAAATCAAGCCTTTTTGGTGCCTGGGGAAGAAAACGCGTGACTCCGCGGTCAGGAAAATGCTGCCCAGGAACCAAAATGTTTTTTGAAGCCAAATTTTTTTTGAAACTAAAGGGAAAAAAGGACACCAGGACAAGATTGAGGGTGGAATTCCATGTCTAAAAATGGTGTTGCTTCCACTTTTTAAAAATCAAGCCTTTTTGGTGCCTGGGGAAGAAAACGCGTGACTCCGCGGTCAGGAAAATGCTGCCAAGGAACCAAAATTTTTTTTGAAGCCAAATTTTTTTTTGAAACCAAAGGGAAAAAAGGACACCAGGACAAGATTGAGGGTGGAATTCCATGTCTAAAAATGGTGTTGCTTCCACTTTTTAAAAATCAAGCCTTTTTGGTGCCTGGGGAAGAAAACGCGTGACTCCGCGGTCAGGAAAATGCTGCCCAGGAACCAAACTGATTTTGAAGCCAAATTTTTTTTTGAAACCAAATGGAAAAAAGGACACCAGGACAAGATTGAGGGTGGAATTCCATGTCTAAAAATGGTGTTGCTTCCACTTTTTAAAAATCAAGCCTTTTTGGTGCCTGGGGAAGAAAACGCGTGACTCCGCGGTCAGGAAAATGCTGCCCAGGAACCAAAATGTTTTTTGAAGCCAAATTTTTTTTTGAAACCAAAGGCAAAAAAGGACACCAGGACAAGATTGAGGGTGGAATTCCATGTCTAAAAATGGTGTTGCTTCCACTTTTTAAAAATCAAGCCTTTTTGGTGCCTGGGGAAGAAAACGCGTGACTCTGCGGTCAGGAAATTGCTGCCCAGGAACCAAAATGTTTTTTGAAGCCAAATTTTTTTTTGAAACCAAAGTGAAAAAAGGACACCAGGACATGATTGAGGGTGGAATTCCATGTCTAAAAATGGTGTTGCTTCCACTTTTTAAAAATCAAGCCTTTTTGGTGCCTGGGGAAGAAAACGCGTGACTCCGCGGTCAGGAAAATGCTGCCCAGGAACCAAAATGTTTTTTGAAGCCAAATTTTTTTTTTGAAACCAAAGGGAAAAAAGGACACCAGGACAAGATTGAGGGTGGAATTCCATGTCTAAAAATGGTGTTGCTTCCACTTTTTAAAAATCAAGCCTTTTTGGTGCCTGGGGAAGAAAACGCGTGACTCCGCGGTCAGGAAAATACTGCCCAGGAACCAAATTGTTTTCTGAATCTGAATTTTTTTTTGAAACCAAAGGGAAAAAAGGACACCAGGACAAGATTGAGGGTGGAATTCCATGTCTAAAAATGGTGTTGCTTCCACTTTTTAAAAATCAAGCCTTTTTGGTGCCTGGGGAAGAAAACGCGTGACTCCGCGGTCAGGAAAATGCTGCCCAGGAACCAAACTGTTTTTTGAAGCCAAATTTTTTTTTGAAACTAAAGGGAAAAAAGGACACCAGGACAAGATTGAGGGTGGAATTCCATGTCTAAAAATGGTGTTGCTTCCACTTTTTAAAAATCAAGCCTTTTTGGTGCCTGGGGAAGAAAACGCGTGACTCCGCGGTCAGGAAAATGCTGCCAAGGAACCAAAATTTTTTTTGAAGCCAAATTTTTTTTTGAAACCAAAGGGAAAAAAGGACACCAGGACAAGATTGAGGGTGGAATTCCATGTCTAAAAATGGTGTTGCTTCCACTTTTTAAAAATCAAGCCTTTTTGGTGCCTGGGGAAGAAAACGCGTGACTCCGCGGTCAGGAAAATGCTGCCCAGGAACCAAACTGATTTTGAAGCCAAATTTTTTTTTGAAACCAAATGGAAAAAAGGACACCAGGACAAGATTGAGGGTGGAATTCCATGTCTAAAAATGGTGTTGCTTCCACTTTTTAAAAATCAAGCCTTTTTGGTGCCTGGGGAAGAAAACGCGTGACTCCGCGGTCAGGAAAATGCTGCCCAGGAACCAAAATGTTTTTTGAAGCCAAATTTTTTTTTGAAACCAAAGGGAAAAAAGGACACCAGGACAAGATTGAGGGTGGAATTCCATGTCTAAAAATGGTGTTGCTTCCACTTTTTAAAAATCAAGCCTTTTTGGTGCCTGGGGAAGAAAACGCGTGACTCCGCGGTCAGGAAAATGTTGCCCAGGAACCAAATTGTTATCTGAATCCGAATTTTTTTTTGAAACCAAAGGCAAAAAAGGTCACCAGGACAAGATTGAGGGTGGAATTCCATGTCTAAAAATGGTGTTGCTTCCACTTTTTAAAAATCAAGCCTTTTTGGTGCCTGGGGAAGAAAACGCGTGACTCCGCGGTCAGGAAAATGCTGCCCAGGAACCAAATTGTTTTCTGAATCTGAATTTTTTTTTGAAACCAAAGGGAAAAAAGGACACCAGGACAAGATTGAGGGTGGAATTCCATGTCTAAAAATGGTGTTGCTTCCACTTTTTAAAAATCAAGCCTTTTTGGTGCCTGGGGAAGAAAACGTGTGACTCTGCGGTCAGGAAATTGCTGCCCAGGAACCAAAATGTTTTTTGAAGCCAAATTTTTTTTTGAAACCAAAGTGAAAAAAGGACACCAGGACAAGATTGAGGGTGGAATTCCATGTCTAAAAATGGTGTTGCTTCCACTTTTTAAAAATCAAGCCTTTTTGGTGCCTGGGGAAGAAAACGCGTGACTCCGCGGTCAGGAAAATGCTGCCCAGGAACCAAAATGTTTTTTGAAGCCAAATTTTTTTTTTGAAACCAAAGGAAAAAAGGACACCAGGACAAGATTGAGGGTGGAATTCCATGTCTAAAAATGGTGTTGCTTCCACTTTTTAAAAATCAAGCCTTTTTGGTGCCTGGGGAAGAAAACGCGTGACTCCGCGGTCAGGAAAATGCTGCCCAGGAACCAAACTGTTTTTTGAAGCCAAATTTTTTTTTGAAACCAAAGGGAAAAAAGGACACCAGGACAAGATTGAGGGTGGAATTCCATGTCTAAAAATGGTGTTGCTTCCACTTTTTAAAAATCAAGCCTTTTTGGTGCCTGGGGAAGAAAACGCATGACTCCGCGGTCAGGAAAATGCTGCCCAGGAACCAAAATGTTTTTTGAAGCCAAATTTTTTTTTTGAAACCAAAGGGAAAAAAGGACACCAGGACAAGATTGAGGGTGGAATTCCATGTCTAAAAATGGTGTTGCTTCCACTTTTTAAAAATCAAGCCTTTTTGGTGCCTGGGGAAGAAAACGCGTGACTCCGCGGTCAGGAAAATACTGCCCAGGAACCAAATTGTTTTCTGAATCTGAATTTTTTTTTGAAACCAAAGGGAAAAAAGGACACCAGGACAAGATTGAGGGTGGAATTCCATGTCTAAAAATGGTGTTGCTTCCACTTTTTAAAAATCAAGCCTTTTTGGTGCCTGGGGAAGAAAACGCGTGACTCCGCGGTCAGGAAAATGCTGCCCAGGAACCAAACTGTTTTTTGAAGCCAAATTTTTTTTTGAAACCAAAGGGAAAAAAGGACACCAGGACAAGATTGAGGGTGGAATTCCATGTCTAAAAATGGTGTTGCTTTCACTTTTTAAAAATCAAGCCTTTTTGGTGCCTGGGGAAGAAAACGCGTGACTCCGCGGTCAGGAAAATGCTGCCCAGGAACCAAACGGTTTTTTGAAGCCAAATTTTTTTTTTTTGAAACCAAAGGGAAAAAAGGACACCAGGACAAGATTGAGGGTGGAATTCCATGTCTAAAAATGGTGTTGCTTCCACTTTTTAAAAATCAAGCCTTTTTGGTGCCTGGGGAAGAAAACGCATGACTCCGCGGTCAGGAAAATGCTGCCCAGGAACCAAACTGTTTTTTGAAGCCAAATTTTTTTTTGAAACCAAAGGGAAAAAAGGACACCAGGACAAGATTGAGGGTGGAATTCCATGTCTAAAAATGGTGTTGCTTCCATTTTTTAAAAATCAAGCCTTTTTGGTGCCTGGGGAAGAAAACGCGTGACTCCGCGGTCAGGAAAATGCTGCCCAGGAACCAAAATGTTTTTTGAAGCCAAATTTTTTTTTGAAACCAAAGGGAAAAAAGGACACCAGGACAAGATTGAGGGTGGAATTCCATGTCTAAAAATGGTGTTGCTTCCACTTTTTAAAAATCAAGCCTTTTTGGTGCCTGGGGAAGAAAACGCGTGACTCCGCGGTCAGGAAAATGCTGCCCAGGAACCAAATTGTTTTCTGAATCCGAATTTTTTTTTGAAACCAAAGGCAAAAAAGGTCACGAGGACAAGATTGAGGGTGGAATTCCATGTCTAAAAATGGTGTTGCTTCCACTTTTTAAAAATCAAGCCTTTTTGGTGCCTGGGGAAGATAATGCGTGACTCCGCGGTCAGGAAAATGCTGCCCAGGAACCAAACTGTTTTTTGAAGCCAAATTTTTTTTTTAAACCAAAGGGAAAAAAGGACACCAGGACAAGATTGAGGGTGGAATTCCATGTCTAAAAATGGTGTTGCTTCCACTTTTTAAAAATCAAGACTTTTTGGTGCCTGGGGAAGAAAACGCGTGACTCCGCGGTCAGGAAAATGCTGCCCAGGAACCAAAATGTTTTTTGAAGCCAAATTTTTTTTGAAACTAAAGGGAAAAAAGGACACCAGGACAAGATTGAGGGTGGAATTCCATGTCTAAAAATGGTGTTGCTTCCACTTTTTAAAAATCAAGCCTTTTTGGTGCCTGGGGAAAAAAACGCGTGACTCCGCGGTCAGGAAAATGCTGCCAAGGAACCAAAATTTTTTTTGAAGCCAAATTTTTTTTTGAAACCAAAGGGAAAAAAGGACACCAGGACAAGATTGAGGGTGGAATTCCATGTCTAAAAATGGTGTTGCTTCCACTTTTTAAAAATCAAGCCTTTTTGGTGCCTGGGGAAGAAAACGCGTGACTCCGCGGTCAGGAAAATGCTGCCCAGGAACCAAACTGATTTTGAAGCCAAATTTTTTTTTGAAACCAAATGGAAAAAAGGACACCAGGACAAGATTGAGGGTGGAATTCCATGTCTAAAAATGGTGTTGCTTCCACTTTTTAAAAATCAAGCCTTTTTGGTGCCTGGGGAAGAAAACGCGTGACTCCGCGGTCAGGAAAATGCTGCCCAGGAACCAAAATGTTTTTTGAAGCCAAATTTTTTTTTTGAAACCAAAGGGAAAAAAGGACACCAGGACAAGATTGAGGGTGGAATTCCATGTCTAAAAATGGTGTTGCTTCCACTTTTTAAAAATCAAGCCTTTTTGGTGCCTGGGGAAGAAAACGCGTGACTCCGCGGTCAGGAAAATGCTGCCCAGGAACCAAATTGTTTTCTGAAGCCAAATTTTTTTTTCAAACCAAAGGCAAATAAGGTCACCAGGACAAGATTGAGGGTGGAATTCCATGTCTAAAAATGGTGTTGCTTCCACTTTTTAAAAATCAAGCCTTTTTGGTGCCTGGGGAAGAAAACGCGTGACTCCGCGGTCAGGAAAATGCTGCCCAGGAACCAAACGGTTTTCTGAATCCGAATTTTTTTTTGAAACCAAAGGGAAAAAAGGACACCAGGACAAGATTGAGGGTGGAATTCCATGTCTAAAAATGGTGTTGCTTCCACTTTTTAAAAATCAAGCCTTTTTGGTGCCTGGGGAAGAAAACGCATGACTCCGCGGTCAGGAAAATGCTGCCCAGGAACCAAATTGTTTTCTGAAGCCAAATTTTTTTTTCAAACCAAAGGCAAAAAAGGTCACCAGGACAAGATTGAGGGTGGAATTCCATGTCTAAAAATGGTGTTGCTTCCACTTTTTAAAAATCAAGCCTTTTTGGTGCCTGGGGAAGATAATGCGTGACTCCGCGGTCAGGAAAATGCTGCCCAGGAACCAAACTGTTTTTTGAAGCCAAATTTTTTTTTGAAACCAAAGGCAAAAAAGGACACCAGGACAAGATTGAGGGTGGAATTCCATGTCTAAAAATGGTGTTGCTTCCACTTTTTAAAAATCAAGCCTTTTTGGTGCCTGGGGAAGAAAACGCGTGACTCCGCGGTCAGGAAAATGCTGCCCAGGAACCAAACTGTTTTTTGAAGCCAAATTTTTTTTTGAAACCAAAGGGAAAAAAGGACACCAGGACAAGATTGAGGGTGGAATTCCATGTCTAAAAATGGTGTTGCTTCCACTTTTTAAAAATCAAGCCTTTTTGGTGCCTGGGGAAGAAAACGCGTGACTCCGCGGTCAGGAAAATGCTGCCCCGGAACCAAACTGTTTTTTGCAGCCAAATTTTTTTTTGAAACCAAAGGGAAAAAAGGACACCAGGACAAGATTGAGGGTGGAATTCCATGTCTAAAAATGGTGTTGCTTCCACTTTTTAAAAATCAAGCCTTTTTGGTGCCTGGGGAAGAAAACGCGTGACTCCGCGGTCAGGAAAATGCTGCCCAGGAACCAAACTATTTTTTGAAGCCAAATTTTTTTTTGAAACCAAAGGGAAAAAAGGACACCAGGACAAGATTGAGGGTGGAATTCCATGTCTAAAAATGGTGTTGCTTCCACTTTTTAAAAATCAAGCCTTTTTGGTGCCTGGGGAAGAAAACGCGTGACTCCGCGGTCAGGAAAATGCTGCCCAGGAACCAAACTGTTTTTTGAAGCCAAATTTTTTTTTGAAACCAAAGGGAAAAAAGGACACCAGGACAAGATTGAGGGTGGAATTCCATGTCTAAAAATGGTGTTGCTTCCACTTTTTAAAAATCAAACCTTTTTGGTGCCTGGGGAAGAAAACGCGTGACTCCGCGGTCAGGAAAATGCTGCCCAGGAACCAAACTGTTTTTTGAAGCCAAATTTTTTTTTGAAACCAAAGGGAAAAAAGGACACCAGGACAAGATTGAGGGTGGAATTCCATGTCTAAAAATGGTGTTGCTTCCACTTTTTAAAAATCAAGCCTTTTTGGTGCCTGGGGAAGAAAACGCGTGACTCCGCGGTCAGGAAAATGCTGCCCAGGAACTAAACTGCATTTTGAATCCAAATTTTTTTTTGAAACCAAAGGGAAAAAAGGACACCAGGACAAGATTGAGGGTGGAATTCCATGTCTAAAAATGGTGTTGCTTCCACTTTTTAAAAATCAAGCCTTTTTGGTGCCTGGGGAAGAAAACGCGTGACTCCGCGGTCAGGAAAATGCTGCCCAGGAACCAAAATGTTTTTTGAAGCCAAATTTTTTTTTGAAACCAAAGGGAAAAAAGGACACCAGGACAAGATTGAGGGTGGAATTCCATGTCTAAAAATGGTGTTGCTTCCACTTTTTAAAAATCAAGCCTTTTTGGTGCCTGGGGAAGAAAACGCGTGACTCCGCGGTCAGGAAAATGCTGCCCAGGAACCAAAATGTTTTTTGAAGCCAATTTTTTTTTTGAAACCAAAGGGAAAAAAGGACACCAGGACAAGATTGAGGGTGGAATTCCATGTCTAAAAATGGTGTTGCTTCCACTTTTTAAAAATCAAGCCTTTTTGGTGCCTGGGGAAGAAAACGCGTGACTCCGCGGTCAGGAAAATGCTGCCCAGGAACCAAAATGTTTTTTGAAGCCAAATTTTTTTTTGAAACCAAAGGGAAAAAAGGACACCAGGACAAGATTGAGGGTGGAATTCCATGTCTAAAAATGGTGTTGCTTCCACTTTTTAAAAATCAAGCCTTTTTGGTGCCTGGGGAAGAAAACGCGTGACTCCGCGGTCAGGAAAATGCTGCCCAGGAACGAAAATGTTTTTTGAAGCCAAATTTTTTTTTGAAACCAAAGGGAAAAAAGGACACCAGGACAAGATTGAGGGTGGAATTCCATGTCTAAAAATGGTGTTGCTTCCACTTTTTAAAAATCAAGCCTTTTTGGTGCCTGGGGAAGAAAACGTGTGACTCCGCGGTCAGGAAAATGCTGCCCAGGAACCAAAATGTTTTTTGAAGCCAAATTTTTTTTTTGAAACCAAAGGGAAAAAAGGACACCAGGACAAGATTGAGGGTGGAATTCCATGTCTAAAAATGGTGTTGCTTCCACTTTTTAAAAATCAAGCCTTTTTGGTGCCTGGGGAAGAAAACGCGTGACTCCGCGGTCAGGAAAATGCTGCCCAGGAACCAAACTGTTTTTTGAAGCCAAATTTTTTTTTGAAACCAAAGGGAAAAAAGGTCACCAGGACAAGATTGAGGGTGGAATTCCATGTCTAAAAATGGTGTTGCTTCCACTTTTTAAAAATCAAGCCTTTTTGGTGCCTGGGGAAGAAAACGCGTGACTCCGCGGTCAGGAAAATGCTGCCCAGGAACCAAAATGTTTTTTGAAGCCAAATTTTTTTTTGAAACCAAAGGGAAAAAAGGACACCAGGACAAGATTGAGGGTGGAATTCCATGTCTAAAAATGGTGTTGCTTCCACTTTTTAAAAATCAAGCCTTTTTGGTGCCTGGGGAAGAAAACGCGTGACTCCGCGGTCAGGAAAATGCTGCCCAGGAACCAAAATGTTTTTTGAAGCCAAATTTTTTTTTGAAACCAAAGGGAAAAAAGGACACCAGGACAAGATTGAGGGTGGAATTCCATGTCTAAAAATGGTGTTGCTTCCACTTTTTAAAAATCAAGCCTTTTTGGTGCCTGGGGAAGAAAACGCGTGACTCCGCGGTCAGGAAAATGCTGCCCAGGAATCAAACTGTTTTTTGAAGCCAAATTTTTTTTTGAAACCAAAGGGAAAAAACGACACCAGGACAAGATTGAGGGTGGAATTCCATGTCTAAAAATGGTGTTGCTTCCACTTTTTAAAAATCAAGCCTTTTTGGTGCCTGGGGAAGAAAACGCCTGACTCCGCGGTCAGGAAAATGCTGCCCATGAACTAAACTGCATTTTGAAGCCAAATTTTTTTTTGAAACCAAAGGGAAAAAAGGACACCAGGACAAGATTGAGGGTGGAATTCCATGTCTAAAAATGGTGTTGCTTCCACTTTTTAAAAATCAAGCCTTTTTGGTGCCTGGGGAAGAAAACGCGTGACTCCGCGGTCAGGAAAATGCTGCCCAGGAACCAAAATGTTTTTTGAAGCCAAATTTTTTTTTGAAACCAAAGGGAAAAAAGGACACCAGGACAAGATTGAGGGTGGAATTCCATGTCTAAAAATGGTGTTGCTTCCACTTTTTAAAAATCAAGCCTTTTTCGTGCCTGGGGAAGAAAACGCGTGACTCCGCGGTCAGGAAAATGCTGCCCAGGAACCAAAATGTTTTTTGAAGCCAAATTTTTTTTTGAAACCAAAGGGAAAAAAGGACACCAGGACAAGATTGAGGGTGGAATTCCATGTCTAAAAATGGTGTTGCTTCCACTTTTTAAAAATCAAGCCTTTTTGGTGCCTGGGGAAGAAAACGCGTGACTCCGCGGTCAGGAAAATGCTGCCCAGGAACCAAAATGTTTTTTGAAGCCAAATTTTTTTTTGAAACCAAAGGGAAAAAAGGACACCAGGACAAGATTGAGGGTGGAATTCCATGTCTAAAAATGGTGTTGCTTCCACTTTTTAAAAATCAAGCCTTTTTGGTGCCTGGGGAAGAAAACGCGTGACTCCGCGGTCAGGAAAATGCTGCCCAGGAACCAAAACGTTTTTTGAAGCCAAATTTTTTTTTGAAACCAAAGGGAAAAAAGGACACCAGGACAAGATTGAGGGTGGAATTCCATGTCTAAAAATGGTGTTGCTTCCACTTTTTAAAAATCAAGCCTTTTTGGTGCCTGGGGAAGAAAACGCGTGACTCCGCGGTCAGGAAAATGCTGCCCAGGAACCAAATTGTTTTCTGAATCTGAATTTTTTTTTGAAACCAAAGTGAAAAAAGGACACCAGGACAAGATTGAGGGTGGAATTCCATGTCTAAAAATGGTGTTGCTTCCACTTTTTAAAAATCAAGCCTTTTTGGTGCCTGGGGAAGAAAACGCGTGACTCTGCGGTCAGGAAATTGCGGCCCAGGAACCAAAATGTTTTTTGAAGCCAAATTTTTTTTTGAAACCAAAGTGAAAAAAGGACACCAGGACAAGATTGAGGGTGGAATTCCATGTCTAAAAATGGTGTTGCTTCCACTTTTTAAAAATCAAGCCTTTTTGGTGCCTGGGGAAGAAAACGCGTGACTCCGCGGTCAGGAAAATACTGCCCAGGAACCAAATTGTTTTCTGAATCTGAATTTTTTTTTTGAAACCAAAGGGAAAAAAGGACACCAGGACAAGATTGAGGGTGGAATTCCATGTCTAAAAATGGTGTTGCTTCCACTTTTTAAAAATCAAGCCTTTTTGGTGCCTGGGGAAGAAAACGCGTGACTCCGCGGTCAGGAAAATGCTGCCCAGGAACCAAACTGTTTTTTGAAGCCAAATTTTTTTTTGAAACTAAAGGGAAAAAAGGACACCAGGACAAGATTGAGGGTGGAATTCCATGTCTAAAAATGGTGTTGCTTCCACTTTTTAAAAATCAAGCCTTTTTGGTGCCTGGGGAAGAAAACGCGTGACTCCGCGGTCAGGAAAATGCTGCCAAGGAACCAAAATTTTTTTTGAAGCCAAATTTTTTTTTGAAACCAAAGGGAAAAAAGGACACCAGGACAAGATTGAGGGTGGAATTCCATGTCTAAAAATGGTGTTGCTTCCACTTTTTAAAAATCAAGCCTTTTTGGTGCCTGGGGAAGAAAACGCGTGACTCCGCGGTCAGGAAAATGCTGCCCAGGAACCAAACTGATTTTGAAGCCAAATTTTTTTTTGAAACCAAATGGAAAAAAGGACACCAGGACAAGATTGAGGGTGGAATTCCATGTCTAAAAATGGTGTTGCTTCCACTTTTTAAAAATCAAGCCTTTTTGGTGCCTGGGGAAGAAAACGCGTGACTCCGCGGTCAGGAAAATGCTGCCCAGGAACCAAAATGTTTTTTGAAGCCAAATTTTTTTTTTGAAACCAAAGGGAAAAAAGGACACCAGGACAAGATTGAGGGTGGAATTCCATGTCTAAAAATGGTGTTGCTTCCACTTTTTAAAAATCAAGCCTTTTTGGTGCCTGGGGAAGAAAACGCGTGACTCCGCGGTCAGGAAAATGCTGCCCAGGAACCAAATTGTTTTCTGAATCTGAATTTTTTTTTGAAACCAAAGGGAAAAAAGGACACCAGGACAAGATTGAGGGTGGAATTCCATGTCTAAAAATGGTGTTGCTTCCACTTTTTAAAAATCAAGCCTTTTTGGTGCCTGGGGAAGAAAACGCGTGACTCTGCGGTCAGGAAATTGCTGCCCAGGAACCAAAATGTTTTTTGAAGCCAAATTTTTTTTTGAAACCAAAGTGAAAAAAGGACACCAGGACAAGATTGAGGGTGGAATTCCATGTCTAAAAATGGTGTTGCTTCCACTTTTTAAAAATCAAGCCTTTTTGGTGCCTGGGGAAGAAAACGCGTGACTCCGCGGTCAGGAAAATACTGCCCAGGAACCAAATTGTTTTCTGAATCTGAATTTTTTTTTGAAACCAAAGGGAAAAAAGGACACCAGGACAAGATTGAGGGTGGAATTCCATGTCTAAAAATGGTGTTGCTTCCACTTTTTAAAAATCAAGCCTTTTTGGTGCCTGGGGAAGAAAACGCGTGACTCCGCGGTCAGGAAAATGCTGCCCAGGAACCAAACGGTTTTTTGAAGCCAAATTTTTTTTTTTGAAACCAAAGGGAAAAAAGGACACCAGGACAAGATTGAGGGTGGAATTCCATGTCTAAAAATGGTGTTGCTTCCACTTTTTAAAAATCAAGCCTTTTTGGTGCCTGGGGAAGAAAACGCGTGACTCCGCGGTCAGGAAAATGCTGCCCAGGAACCAAAATGTTTTTTGAAGCCAAATTTTTTTTTGAAACCAAAGGGAAAAAAGGACACCAGGACAAGATTGAGGGTGGAATTCCATGTCTAAAAATGGTGTTGCTTCCACTTTTTAAAAATCAAGCCTTTTTGGTGCCTGGGGAAGAAAACGCGTGACTCCGCAGTCAGGAAAATGCTGCCCAGGAACCAAATTGTTTTCTGAATCCGAATTTTTTTTTGAAACCAAAGGCAAAAAAGGTCACCAGGACAAGATTGAGGGTGGAATTCCATGTCTAAAAATGGTGTTGCTTCCACTTTTTAAAAATCAAGCCTTTTTGGTGCCTGGGGAAGATAATGCGTGACTCCGCGGTCAGGAAAATGCTGCCCAGGAACCAAACTGTTTTTTGAAGCCAAATTTTTTTTTGAAACCAAAGGGAAAAAAGGACACCAGGACAAGATTGAGGGTGGAATTCCATGTCTAAAAATGGTGTTGCTTCCACTTTTTAAAAATCAAGCCTTTTTGGTGCCTGGGGAAGAAAACGCGTGACTCCGCGGTCAGGAAAATGCTGCCCAGGAACCAAATTGTTTTCTGAATCCGAATTTTTTTTTGAAACCAAAGGCAAAAAAGGTCACCAGGACAAGATTGAGGGTGGAATTCCATGTCTAAAAATGGTGTTGCTTCCACTTTTTAAAAATCAAGCCTTTTTGGTGCCTGGGGAAGATAATGCGTGACTCCGCGGTCAGGAAAATGCTGCCCAGGAACCAAACTGTTTTTTGAAGCCAAATTTTTTTTTGAAACCAAAGGGAAAAAAGGACACCAGGACAAGATTGAGGGTGGAATTCCATGTCTAAAAATGGTGTTGCTTCCACTTTTTAAAAATCAAGCCTTTTTGGTGCCTGGGGAAGAAAACGCGTGACTCCGCGGTCAGGAAAATGCTGCCCAGGAACCAAAATGTTTTTTGAAGCCAAATTTTTTTTGAAACTAAAGGGAAAAAAGGACACCAGGACAAGATTGAGGGTGGAATTCCATGTCTAAAAATGGTGTTGCTTCCACTTTTTAAAAATCAAGCCTTTTTGGTGCCTGGGGAAGAAAACGCGTGACTCCGCGGTCAGGAAAATGCTGCCAAGGAACCAAAATTTTTTTTGAAGCCAAATTTTTTTTTGAAACCAAAGGGAAAAAAGGACACCAGGACAAGATTGAGGGTGGAATTCCATGTCTAAAAATGGTGTTGCTTCCACTTTTTAAAAATCAAGCCTTTTTGGTGCCTGGGGAAGAAAACGCGTGACTCCGCGGTCAGGAAAATGCTGCCCAGGAACCAAACTGATTTTGAAGCCAAATTTTTTTTTGAAACCAAATGGAAAAAAGGACACCAGGACAAGATTGAGGGTGGAATTCCATGTCTAAAAATGGTGTTGCTTCCACTTTTTAAAAATCAAGCCTTTTTGGTGCCTGGGGAAGAAAACGCGTGACTCCGCGGTCAGGAAAATGCTGCCCAGGAACCAAAATATTTTTTGAAGCCAAATTTTTTTTTTGAAACCAAAGGGAAAAAAGGACACCAGGACAAGATTGAGGGTGGAATTCCATGTCTAAAAATGGTGTTGCTTCCACTTTTTAAAAATCAAGCCTTTTTGGTGCCTGGGGAAGAAAACGCGTGACTCCGCGGTCAGGAAAATGCTGCCCAGGAACCAAATTGTTTTCTGAAGCCAAATTTTTTTTTCAAACCAAAGGCAAATAAGGTCAGCAGGACAAGATTGAGGGTGGAATTCCATGTCTAAAAATGGTGTTGCTTCCACTTTTTAAAAATCAAGCCTTTTTGGTGCCTGGGGAAGATAATGCGTGACTCCGCGGTCAGGAAAATGCTGCCCAGGAACCAAATTGTTTTCTGAATCCGAAATTTTTTTTGAAACCAAAGGCAAAAAAGGACACCAGGACAAGATTGAGGGTGGAATTCCATGTCTAAAAATGGTGTTGCTTCCACTTTTTAAAAATCAAGCCTTTTTGGTGCCTGGGGAAGAAAACGCATGACTCCGCGGTCAGGAAAATGCTGCCCAGGAACCAAACTGTTTTTTGAAGCCAAATTTTTTTTTGAAACCAAAGGGAAAAAAGGACACCAGGACAAGATTGAGGGTGGAATTCCATGTCTAAAAATGGTGTTGCTTCCACTTTTTAAAAATCAAGCCTTTTTGGTGCCTGGGGAAGAAAACGCGTGACTCCGCGGTCAGGAAAATGCTGCCCAGGAACCAAACTATTTTTTGAAGCCAAATTTTTTTTTGAAACCAAAGGGAAAAAAGGACACCAGGACAAGATTGAGGGTGGAATTCCATGTCTAAAAATGGTGTTGCTTCCACTTTTTAAAAATCAAGCCTTTTTGGTGCCTGGGGAAGAAAACGCGTGACTCCGCGGTCAGGAAAATGCTGCCCAGGAACCAAACTGTTTTTTGAAGCCAAATTTTTTTTTGAAACCAAAGGGAAAAAAGGACACCAGGACAAGATTGAGGGTGGAATTCCATGACTAAAAATGGTGTTGCTTCCACTTTTTAAAAATCAAACCTTTTTGGTGCCTGGGGAAGAAAACGCGTGACTCCGCGGTCAGGAAAATGCTGCCCAGGAACCAAACTGTTTTTTGAAGCCAAATTTTTTTTTGAAACCAAAGGGAAAAAAGGACACCAGGACAAGATTGAGGGTGGAATTCCATGTCTAAAAATGGTGTTGCTTCCACTTTTTAAAAATCAAGCCTTTTTGGTGCCTGGGGAAGAAAACGCGTGACTCCGCGGTCAGGAAAATGCTGCCCAGGAACTAAACTGCATTTTGAATCCAAATTTTTTTTTGAAACCAAAGGGAAAAAAGGACACCAGGACAAGATTGAGGGTGGAATTCCATGTCTAAAAATGGTGTTGCTTCCACTTTTTAAAAATCAAGCCTTTTTGGTGCCTGGGGAAGAAAACGCGTGACTCCGCGGTCAGGAAAATGCTGCCCAGGAACCAAAATGTTTTTTGAAGCCAAATTTTTTTTTGAAACCAAAGGGAAAAAAGGACACCAGGACAAGATTGAGGGTGGAATTCCATGTCTAAAAATGGTGTTGCTTCCACTTTTTAAAAATCAAGCCTTTTTGGTGCCTGGGGAAGAAAACGCGTGACTCCGCGGTCAGGAAAATGCTGCCCAGGAACCAAAATGTTTTTTGAAGCCAATTTTTTTTTTGAAACCAAAGGGAAAAAAGGACACCAGGACAAGATTGAGGGTGGAATTCCATGTCTAAAAATGGTGTTGCTTCCACTTTTTAAAAATCAAGCCTTTTTGGTGCCTGGGGAAGAAAACGCGTGACTCCGCGGTCAGGAAAATGCTGCCCAGGAACCAAAATGTTTTTTGAAGCCAATTTTTTTTTTGAAACCAAAGGGAAAAAAGGACACCAGGACAAGATTGAGGGTGGAATTCCATGTCTAAAAATGGTGTTGCTTCCACTTTTTAAAAATCAAGCCTTTTTGGTGCCTGGGGAAGAAAACGCGTGACTCCGCGGTCAGGAAAATGCTGCCCAGGAACCAAAATGTTTTTTGAAGCCAAATTTTTTTTTGAAACCAAAGGGAAAAAAGGACACCAGGACAAGATTGAGGGTGGAATTCCATGTCTAAAAATGGTGTTGCTTCCACTTTTTAAAAATCAAGCCTTTTTGGTGCCTGGGGAAGAAAACGCGTGACTCCGCGGTCAGGAAAATGCTGCCCAGGAACGAAAATGTTTTTTGAAGCCAAATTTTTTTTTGAAACCAAAGGGAAAAAAGGACACCAGGACAAGATTGAGGGTGGAATTCCATGTCTAAAAATGGTGTTGCTTCCACTTTTTAAAAATCAAGCCTTTTTGGTGCCTGGGGAAGAAAACGTGTGACTCCGCGGTCAGGAAAATGCTGCCCAGGAACCAAAATGTTTTTTGAAGCCAAATTTTTTTTTTGAAACCAAAGGGAAAAAAGGACACCAGGACAAGATTGAGGGTGGAATTCCATGTCTAAAAATGGTGTTGCTTCCACTTTTTAAAAATCAAGCCTTTTTGGTGCCTGGGGAAGAAAACGCGTGACTCCGCGGTCAGGAAAATGCTGCCCAGGAACCAAACTGTTTTTTGAAGCCAAATTTTTTTTTGAAACCAAAGGGAAAAAAGGTCACCAGGACAAGATTGAGGGTGGAATTCCATGTCTAAAAATGGTGTTGCTTCCACTTTTTAAAAATCAAGCCTTTTTGGTGCCTGGGGAAGAAAACGCGTGACTCCGCGGTCAGGAAAATGCTGCCCAGGAACCAAAATGTTTTTTGAAGCCAAATTTTTTTTTGAAACCAAAGGGAAAAAAGGACACCAGGACAAGATTGAGGGTGGAATTCCATGTCTAAAAATGGTGTTGCTTCCACTTTTTAAAAATCAAGCCTTTTTGGTGCCTGGGGAAGAAAACGCGTGACTCCGCGGTCAGGAAAATGCTGCCCAGGAACCAAAATGTTTTTTGAAGCCAAATTTTTTTTTGAAACCAAAGGGAAAAAAGGACACCAGGACAAGATTGAGGGTGGAATTCCATGTCTAAAAATGGTGTTGCTTCCACTTTTTAAAAATCAAGCCTTTTTGGTGCCTGGGGAAGAAAACGCGTGACTCCGCGGTCAGGAAAATGCTGCCCAGGAACCAAACTGTTTTTTGAAGCCAAATTTTTTTTTGAAACCAAAGGGAAAAAACGACACCAGGACAAGATTGAGGGTGGAATTCCATGTCTAAAAATGGTGTTGCTTCCACTTTTTAAAAATCAAGCCTTTTTGGTGCCTGGGGAAGAAAACGCCTGACTCCGCGGTCAGGAAAATGCTGCCCATGAACTAAACTGCATTTTGAAGCCAAATTTTTTTTTGAAACCAAAGGGAAAAAAGGACACCAGGACAAGATTGAGGGTGGAATTCCATGTCTAAAAATGGTGTTGCTTCCACTTTTTAAAAATCAAGCCTTTTTGGTGCCTGGGGAAGAAAACGCGTGACTCCGCGGTCAGGAAAATGCTGCCCAGGAACCAAAATGTTTTTTGAAGCCAAATTTTTTTTTGAAACCAAAGGGAAAAAAGGACACCAGGACAAGATTGAGGGTGGAATTCCATGTCTAAAAATGGTGTTGCTTCCACTTTTTAAAAATCAAGCCTTTTTCGTGCCTGGGGAAGAAAACGCGTGACTCCGCGGTCAGGAAAATGCTGCCCAGGAACCAAAATGTTTTTTGAAGCCAAATTTTTTTTTGAAACCAAAGGGAAAAAAGGACACCAGGACAAGATTGAGGGTGGAATTCCATGTCTAAAAATGGTGTTGCTTCCACTTTTTAAAAATCAAGCCTTTTTGGTGCCTGGGGAAGAAAACGCGTGACTCCGCGGTCAGGAAAATGCTGCCCAGGAACCAAAATGTTTTTTGAAGCCAAATTTTTTTTTGAAACCAAAGGGAAAAAAGGACACCAGGACAAGATTGAGGGTGGAATTCCATGTCTAAAAATGGTGTTGCTTCCACTTTTTAAAAATCAAGCCTTTTTGGTGCCTGGGGAAGAAAACGCGTGACTCCGCGGTCAGGAAAATGCTGCCCAGGAACCAAATTGTTTTCTGAATCTGAATTTTTTTTTGAAACCAAAGGGAAAAAAGGACACCAGGACAAGATTGAGGGTGGAATTCCATGTCTAAAAATGGTGTTGCTTCCACTTTTTAAAAATCAAGCCTTTTTGGTGCCTGGGGAAGAAAACGCGTGACTCTGCGGTCAGGAAATTGCTGCCCAGGAACCAAAATGTTTTTTGAAGCCAAATTTTTTTTTGAAACCAAAGTGAAAAAAGGACACCAGGACAAGATTGAGGGTGGAATTCCATGTCTAAAAATGGTGTTGCTTCCACTTTTTAAAAATCAAGCCTTTTTGGTGCCTGGGGAAGAAAACGCGTGACTCCGCGGTCAGGAAAATACTGCCCAGGAACCAAATTGTTTTCTGAATCTGAATTTTTTTTTTGAAACCAAAGGGAAAAAAGGACACCAGGACAAGATTGAGGGTGGAATTCCATGTCTAAAAATGGTGTTGCTTCCACTTTTTAAAAATCAAGCCTTTTTGGTGCCTGGGGAAGAAAACGCGTGACTCCGCGGTCAGGAAAATGCTGCCCAGGAACCAAACTGTTTTTTGAAGCCAAATTTTTTTTTGAAACTAAAGGGAAAAAAGGACACCAGGACAAGATTGAGGGTGGAATTCCATGTCTAAAAATGGTGTTGCTTCCACTTTTTAAAAATCAAGCCTTTTTGGTGCCTGGGGAAGAAAACGCGTGACTCCGCGGTCAGGAAAATGCTGCCAAGGAACCAAAATTTTTTTTGAAGCCAAATTTTTTTTTGAAACCAAAGGGAAAAAAGGACACCAGGACAAGATTGAGGGTGGAATTCCATGTCTAAAAATGGTGTTGCTTCCACTTTTTAAAAATCAAGCCTTTTTGGTGCCTGGGGAAGAAAACGCGTGACTCCGCGGTCAGGAAAATGCTGCCCAGGAACCAAACTGTTTTTTGAAGCCAAATTTTTTTTTGAAACTAAAGGGAAAAAAGGACACCAGGACAAGATTGAGGGTGGAATTCCATGTCTAAAAATGGTGTTGCTTCCACTTTTTAAAAATCAAGCCTTTTTGGTGCCTGGGGAAGAAAACGCGTGACTCCGCGGTCAGGAAAATGCTGCCAAGGAACCAAAATTTTTTTTGAAGCCAAATTTTTTTTTGAAACCAAAGGGAAAAAAGGACACCAGGACAAGATTGAGGGTGGAATTCCATGTCTAAAAATGGTGTTGCTTCCACTTTTTAAAAATCAAGCCTTTTTGGTGCCTGGGGAAGAAAACGCGTGACTCCGCGGTCAGGAAAATGCTGCCCAGGAACCAAAATGTTTTTTGAAGCCAAATTTTTTTTTGAAACCAAAGGGAAAAAAGGACACCAGGACAAGATTGAGGGTGGAATTCCATGTCTAAAAATGGTGTTGCTTCCACTTTTTAAAAATCAAGCCTTTTTGGTGCCTGGGGAAGAAAACGCGTGACTCCGCGGTCAGGAAAATGCTGCCCAGGAACCAAAATGTTTTTTGAAGCCAATTTTTTTTTTGAAACCAAAGGGAAAAAAGGACACCAGGACAAGATTGAGGGTGGAATTCCATGTCTAAAAATGGTGTTGCTTCCACTTTTTAAAAATCAAGCCTTTTTGGTGCCTGGGGAAGAAAACGCGTGACTCCGCGGTCAGGAAAATGCTGCCCAGGAACCAAAATGTTTTTTGAAGCCAAATTTTTTTTTGAAACCAAAGGGAAAAAAGGACACCAGGACAAGATTGAGGGTGGAATTCCATGTCTAAAAATGGTGTTGCTTCCACTTTTTAAAAATCAAGCCTTTTTGGTGCCTGGGGAAGAAAACGCGTGACTCCGCGGTCAGGAAAATGCTGCCCAGGAACGAAAATGTTTTTTGAAGCCAAATTTTTTTTTGAAACCAAAGGGAAAAAAGGACACCAGGACAAGATTGAGGGTGGAATTCCATGTCTAAAAATGGTGTTGCTTCCACTTTTTAAAAATCAAGCCTTTTTGGTGCCTGGGGAAGAAAACGTGTGACTCCGCGGTCAGGAAAATGCTGCCCAGGAACCAAAATGTTTTTTGAAGCCAAATTTTTTTTTTGAAACCAAAGGGAAAAAAGGACACCAGGACAAGATTGAGGGTGGAATTCCATGTCTAAAAATGGTGTTGCTTCCACTTTTTAAAAATCAAGCCTTTTTGGTGCCTGGGGAAGAAAACGCGTGACTCCGCGGTCAGGAAAATGCTGCCCAGGAACCAAACTGTTTTTTGAAGCCAAATTTTTTTTTGAAACCAAAGGGAAAAAAGGTCACCAGGACAAGATTGAGGGTGGAATTCCATGTCTAAAAATGGTGTTGCTTCCACTTTTTAAAAATCAAGCCTTTTTGGTGCCTGGGGAAGAAAACGCGTGACTCCGCGGTCAGGAAAATGCTGCCCAGGAACCAAAATGTTTTTTGAAGCCAAATTTTTTTTTGAAACCAAAGGGAAAAAAGAACACCAGGACAAGATTGAGGGTGGAATTCCATGTCTAAAAATGGTGTTGCTTCCACTTTTTAAAAATCAAGCCTTTTTGGTGCCTGGGGAAGAAAACGCGTGACTCCGCGGTCAGGAAAATGCTGCCCAGGAACCAAACTGTTTTTTGAAGCCAAATTTTTTTTTGAAACCAAAGGGAAAAAACGACACCAGGACAAGATTGAGGGTGGAATTCCATGTCTAAAAATGGTGTTGCTTCCACTTTTTAAAAATCAAGCCTTTTTGGTGCCTGGGGAAGAAAACGCCTGACTCCGCGGTCAGGAAAATGCTGCCCATGAACTAAACTGCATTTTGAAGCCAAATTTTTTTTTGAAACCAAAGGGAAAAAAGGACACCAGGACAAGATTGAGGGTGGAATTCCATGTCTAAAAATGGTGTTGCTTCCACTTTTTAAAAATCAAGCCTTTTTGGTGCCTGGGGAAGAAAACGCGTGACTCCGCGGTCAGGAAAATGCTGCCCAGGAACCAAAATGTTTTTTGAAGCCAAATTTTTTTTTGAAACCAAAGGGAAAAAAGGACACCAGGACAAGATTGAGGGTGGAATTCCATGTCTAAAAATGGTGTTGCTTCCACTTTTTAAAAATCAAGCCTTTTTCGTGCCTGGGGAAGAAAACGCGTGACTCCGCGGTCAGGAAAATGCTGCCCAGGAACCAAAATGTTTTTTGAAGCCAAATTTTTTTTTGAAACCAAAGGGAAAAAAGGACACCAGGACAAGATTGAGGGTGGAATTCCATGTCTAAAAATGGTGTTGCTTCCACTTTTTAAAAATCAAGCCTTTTTGGTGCCTGGGGAAGAAAACGCGTGACTCCGCGGTCAGGAAAATGCTGCCCAGGAACCAAAATGTTTTTTGAAGCCAAATTTTTTTTTGAAACCAAAGGGAAAAAAGGACACCAGGACAAGATTGAGGGTGGAATTCCATGTCTAAAAATGGTGTTGCTTCCACTTTTTAAAAATCAAGCCTTTTTGGTGCCTGGGGAAGAAAACGCGTGACTCCGCGGTCAGGAAAATGCTGCCCAGGAACCAAAATGTTTTTTGAAGCCAAATTTTTTTTTGAAACCAAAGGGAAAAAAGGACACCAGGACAAGATTGAGGGTGGAATTCCATGTCTAAAAATGGTGTTGCTTCCACTTTTTAAAAATCAAGCCTTTTTGGTGCCTGGGGAAGAAAACGCGTGACTCCGCGGTCAGGAAAATGCTGCCCAGGAACCAAATTGTTTTCTGAATCTGAATTTTTTTTTGAAACCAAAGGGAAAAAAGGACACCAGGACAAGATTGAGGGTGGAATTCCATGTCTAAAAATGGTGTTGCTTCCACTTTTTAAAAATCAAGCCTTTTTGGTGCCTGGGGAAGAAAACGCGTGACTCTGCGGTCAGGAAATTGCGGCCCAGGAACCAAAATGTTTTTTGAAGCCAAATTTTTTTTTGAAACCAAAGTGAAAAAAGGACACCAGGACAAGATTGAGGGTGGAATTCCATGTCTAAAAATGGTGTTGCTTCCACTTTTTAAAAATCAAGCCTTTTTGGTGCCTGGGGAAGAAAACGCGTGACTCCGCGGTCAGGAAAATACTGCCCAGGAACCAAATTGTTTTCTGAATCTGAATTTTTTTTTTGAAACCAAAGGGAAAAAAGGACACCAGGACAAGATTGAGGGTGGAATTCCATGTCTAAAAATGGTGTTGCTTCCACTTTTTAAAAATCAAGCCTTTTTGGTGCCTGGGGAAGAAAACGCGTGACTCCGCGGTCAGGAAAATGCTGCCCAGGAACCAAACTGTTTTTTGAAGCCAAATTTTTTTTTGAAACTAAAGGGAAAAAAGGACACCAGGACAAGATTGAGGGTGGAATTCCATGTCTAAAAATGGTGTTGCTTCCACTTTTTAAAAATCAAGCCTTTTTGGTGCCTGGGGAAGAAAACGCGTGACTCCGCGGTCAGGAAAATGCTGCCAAGGAACCAAAATTTTTTTTGAAGCCAAATTTTTTTTTGAAACCAAAGGGAAAAAAGGACACCAGGACAAGATTGAGGGTGGAATTCCATGTCTAAAAATGGTGTTGCTTCCACTTTTTAAAAATCAAGCCTTTTTGGTGCCTGGGGAAGAAAACGCGTGACTCCGCGGTCAGGAAAATGCTGCCCAGGAACCAAACTGATTTTGAAGCCAAATTTTTTTTTGAAACCAAATGGAAAAAAGGACACCAGGACAAGATTGAGGGTGGAATTCCATGTCTAAAAATGGTGTTGCTTCCACTTTTTAAAAATCAAGCCTTTTTGGTGCCTGGGGAAGAAAACGCGTGACTCCGCGGTCAGGAAAATGCTGCCCAGGAACCAAAATGTTTTTTGAAGCCAAATTTTTTTTTTGAAACCAAAGGGAAAAAAGGACACCAGGACAAGATTGAGGGTGGAATTCCATGTCTAAAAATGGTGTTGCTTCCACTTTTTAAAAATCAAGCCTTTTTGGTGCCTGGGGAAGAAAACGCGTGACTCCGCGGTCAGGAAAATGCTGCCCAGGAACCAAATTGTTTTCTGAATCTGAATTTTTTTTTGAAACCAAAGGGAAAAAAGGACACCAGGACAAGATTGAGGGTGGAATTCCATGTCTAAAAATGGTGTTGCTTCCACTTTTTAAAAATCAAGCCTTTTTGGTGCCTGGGGAAGAAAACGCGTGACTCCGCGGTCAGGAAAATACTGCCCAGGAACCAAATTGTTTTCTGAATCTGAATTTTTTTTTGAAACCAAAGGGAAAAAAGGACACCAGGACAAGATTGAGGGTGGAATTCCATGTCTAAAAATGGTGTTGCTTCCACTTTTTAAAAATCAAGCCTTTTTGGTGCCTGGGGAAGAAAACGCGTGACTCCGCGGTCAGGAAAATGCTGCCCAGGAACCAAACGGTTTTTTGAAGCCAAATTTTTTTTTTTGAAACCAAAGGGAAAAAAGGACACCAGGACAAGATTGAGGGTGGAATTCCATGTCTAAAAATGGTGTTGCTTCCACTTTTTAAAAATCAAGCCTTTTTGGTGCCTGGGGAAGAAAACGCGTGACTCCGCGGTCAGGAAAATGCTGCCCAGGAACCAAAATGTTTTTTGAAGCCAAATTTTTTTTTGAAACCAAAGGGAAAAAAAGGACACCAGGACAAGATTGAGGGTGGAATTCCATGTCTAAAAATGGTGTTGCTTCCACTTTTTAAAAATCAAGCCTTTTTGGTGCCTGGGGAAGAAAACGCGTGACTCCGCAGTCAGGAAAATGCTGCCCAGGAACCAAATTGTTTTCTGAATCCGAATTTTTTTTTGAAACCAAAGGCAAAAAAGGTCACCAGGACAAGATTGAGGGTGGAATTCCATGTCTAAAAATGGTGTTGCTTCCACTTTTTAAAAATCAAGCCTTTTTGGTGCCTGGGGAAGATAATGCGTGACTCCGCGGTCAGGAAAATGCTGCCCAGGAACCAAACTGTTTTTTGAAGCCAAATTTTTTTTTGAAACCAAAGGGAAAAAAGGACACCAGGACAAGATTGAGGGTGGAATTCCATGTCTAAAAATGGTGTTGCTTCCACTTTTTAAAAATCAAGCCTTTTTGGTGCCTGGGGAAGAAAACGCGTGACTCCGCGGTCAGGAAAATGCTGCCCAGGAACCAAATTGTTTTCTGAATCCGAATTTTTTTTTGAAACCAAAGGCAAAAAAGGTCACCAGGACAAGATTGAGGGTGGAATTCCATGTCTAAAAATGGTGTTGCTTCCACTTTTTAAAAATCAAGCCTTTTTGGTGCCTGGGGAAGATAATGCGTGACTCCGCGGTCAGGAAAATGCTGCCCAGGAACCAAACTGTTTTTTGAAGCCAAATTTTTTTTTGAAACCAAAGGGAAAAAAGGACACCAGGACAAGATTGAGGGTGGAATTCCATGTCTAAAAATGGTGTTGCTTCCACTTTTTAAAAATCAAGCCTTTTTGGTGCCTGGGGAAGAAAACGCGTGACTCCGCGGTCAGGAAAATGCTGCCCAGGAACCAAAATGTTTTTTGAAGCCAAATTTTTTTTGAAACTAAAGGGAAAAAAGGACACCAGGACAAGATTGAGGGTGGAATTCCATGTCTAAAAATGGTGTTGCTTCCACTTTTTAAAAATCAAGCCTTTTTGGTGCCTGGGGAAGAAAACGCGTGACTCCGCGGTCAGGAAAATGCTGCCAAGGAACCAAAATTTTTTTTGAAGCCAAATTTTTTTTTGAAACCAAAGGGAAAAAAGGACACCAGGACAAGATTGAGGGTGGAATTCCATGTCTAAAAATGGTGTTGCTTCCACTTTTTAAAAATCAAGCCTTTTTGGTGCCTGGGGAAGAAAACGCGTGACTCCGCGGTCAGGAAAATGCTGCCCAGGAACCAAACTGATTTTGAAGCCAAATTTTTTTTTGAAACCAAATGGAAAAAAGGACACCAGGACAAGATTGAGGGTGGAATTCCATGTCTAAAAATGGTGTTGCTTCCACTTTTTAAAAATCAAGCCTTTTTGGTGCCTGGGGAAGAAAACGCGTGACTCCGCGGTCAGGAAAATGCTGCCCAGGAACCAAAATATTTTTTGAAGCCAAATTTTTTTTTTGAAACCAAAGGGAAAAAAGGACACCAGGACAAGATTGAGGGTGGAATTCCATGTCTAAAAATGGTGTTGCTTCCACTTTTTAAAAATCAAGCCTTTTTGGTGCCTGGGGAAGAAAACGCGTGACTCCGCGGTCAGGAAAATGCTGCCCAGGAACCAAATTGTTTTCTGAAGCCAAATTTTTTTTTCAAACCAAAGGCAAATAAGGTCAGCAGGACAAGATTGAGGGTGGAATTCCATGTCTAAAAATGGTGTTGCTTCCACTTTTTAAAAATCAAGCCTTTTTGGTGCCTGGGGAAGATAATGCGTGACTCCGCGGTCAGGAAAATGCTGCCCAGGAACCAAATTGTTTTCTGAATCCGAAATTTTTTTTGAAACCAAAGGCAAAAAAGGACACCAGGACAAGATTGAGGGTGGAATTCCATGTCTAAAAATGGTGTTGCTTCCACTTTTTAAAAATCAAGCCTTTTTGGTGCCTGGGGAAGAAAACGCATGACTCCGCGGTCAGGAAAATGCTGCCCAGGAACCAAACTGTTTTTTGAAGCCAAATTTTTTTTTGAAACCAAAGGGAAAAAAGGACACCAGGACAAGATTGAGGGTGGAATTCCATGTCTAAAAATGGTGTTGCTTCCACTTTTTAAAAATCAAGCCTTTTTGGTGCCTGGGGAAGAAAACGCGTGACTCCGCGGTCAGGAAAATGCTGCCCAGGAACCAAACTATTTTTTGAAGCCAAATTTTTTTTTGAAACCAAAGGGAAAAAAGGACACCAGGACAAGATTGAGGGTGGAATTCCATGTCTAAAAATGGTGTTGCTTCCACTTTTTAAAAATCAAGCCTTTTTGGTGCCTGGGGAAGAAAACGCGTGACTCCGCGGTCAGGAAAATGCTGCCCAGGAACCAAACTGTTTTTTGAAGCCAAATTTTTTTTTGAAACCAAAGGGAAAAAAGGACACCAGGACAAGATTGAGGGTGGAATTCCATGACTAAAAATGGTGTTGCTTCCACTTTTTAAAAATCAAACCTTTTTGGTGCCTGGGGAAGAAAACGCGTGACTCCGCGGTCAGGAAAATGCTGCCCAGGAACCAAACTGTTTTTTGAAGCCAAATTTTTTTTTGAAACCAAAGGGAAAAAAGGACACCAGGACAAGATTGAGGGTGGAATTCCATGTCTAAAAATGGTGTTGCTTCCACTTTTTAAAAATCAAGCCTTTTTGGTGCCTGGGGAAGAAAACGCGTGACTCCGCGGTCAGGAAAATGCTGCCCAGGAACTAAACTGCATTTTGAATCCAAATTTTTTTTTGAAACCAAAGGGAAAAAAGGACACCAGGACAAGATTGAGGGTGGAATTCCATGTCTAAAAATGGTGTTGCTTCCACTTTTTAAAAATCAAGCCTTTTTGGTGCCTGGGGAAGAAAACGCGTGACTCCGCGGTCAGGAAAATGCTGCCCAGGAACCAAAATGTTTTTTGAAGCCAAATTTTTTTTTGAAACCAAAGGGAAAAAAGGACACCAGGACAAGATTGAGGGTGGAATTCCATGTCTAAAAATGGTGTTGCTTCCACTTTTTAAAAATCAAGCCTTTTTGGTGCCTGGGGAAGAAAACGCGTGACTCCGCGGTCAGGAAAATGCTGCCCAGGAACCAAAATGTTTTTTGAAGCCAATTTTTTTTTTGAAACCAAAGGGAAAAAAGGACACCAGGACAAGATTGAGGGTGGAATTCCATGTCTAAAAATGGTGTTGCTTCCACTTTTTAAAAATCAAGCCTTTTTGGTGCCTGGGGAAGAAAACGCGTGACTCCGCGGTCAGGAAAATGCTGCCCAGGAACCAAAATGTTTTTTGAAGCCAATTTTTTTTTTGAAACCAAAGGGAAAAAAGGACACCAGGACAAGATTGAGGGTGGAATTCCATGTCTAAAAATGGTGTTGCTTCCACTTTTTAAAAATCAAGCCTTTTTGGTGCCTGGGGAAGAAAACGCGTGACTCCGCGGTCAGGAAAATGCTGCCCAGGAACCAAAATGTTTTTTGAAGCCAAATTTTTTTTTGAAACCAAAGGGAAAAAAGGACACCAGGACAAGATTGAGGGTGGAATTCCATGTCTAAAAATGGTGTTGCTTCCACTTTTTAAAAATCAAGCCTTTTTGGTGCCTGGGGAAGAAAACGCGTGACTCCGCGGTCAGGAAAATGCTGCCCAGGAACGAAAATGTTTTTTGAAGCCAAATTTTTTTTTGAAACCAAAGGGAAAAAAGGACACCAGGACAAGATTGAGGGTGGAATTCCATGTCTAAAAATGGTGTTGCTTCCACTTTTTAAAAATCAAGCCTTTTTGGTGCCTGGGGAAGAAAACGTGTGACTCCGCGGTCAGGAAAATGCTGCCCAGGAACCAAAATGTTTTTTGAAGCCAAATTTTTTTTTTGAAACCAAAGGGAAAAAAGGACACCAGGACAAGATTGAGGGTGGAATTCCATGTCTAAAAATGGTGTTGCTTCCACTTTTTAAAAATCAAGCCTTTTTGGTGCCTGGGGAAGAAAACGCGTGACTCCGCGGTCAGGAAAATGCTGCCCAGGAACCAAACTGTTTTTTGAAGCCAAATTTTTTTTTGAAACCAAAGGGAAAAAAGGTCACCAGGACAAGATTGAGGGTGGAATTCCATGTCTAAAAATGGTGTTGCTTCCACTTTTTAAAAATCAAGCCTTTTTGGTGCCTGGGGAAGAAAACGCGTGACTCCGCGGTCAGGAAAATGCTGCCCAGGAACCAAAATGTTTTTTGAAGCCAAATTTTTTTTTGAAACCAAAGGGAAAAAAGGACACCAGGACAAGATTGAGGGTGGAATTCCATGTCTAAAAATGGTGTTGCTTCCACTTTTTAAAAATCAAGCCTTTTTGGTGCCTGGGGAAGAAAACGCGTGACTCCGCGGTCAGGAAAATGCTGCCCAGGAACCAAAATGTTTTTTGAAGCCAAATTTTTTTTTGAAACCAAAGGGAAAAAAGGACACCAGGACAAGATTGAGGGTGGAATTCCATGTCTAAAAATGGTGTTGCTTCCACTTTTTAAAAATCAAGCCTTTTTGGTGCCTGGGGAAGAAAACGCGTGACTCCGCGGTCAGGAAAATGCTGCCCAGGAACCAAACTGTTTTTTGAAGCCAAATTTTTTTTTGAAACCAAAGGGAAAAAACGACACCAGGACAAGATTGAGGGTGGAATTCCATGTCTAAAAATGGTGTTGCTTCCACTTTTTAAAAATCAAGCCTTTTTGGTGCCTGGGGAAGAAAACGCCTGACTCCGCGGTCAGGAAAATGCTGCCCATGAACTAAACTGCATTTTGAAGCCAAATTTTTTTTTGAAACCAAAGGGAAAAAAGGACACCAGGACAAGATTGAGGGTGGAATTCCATGTCTAAAAATGGTGTTGCTTCCACTTTTTAAAAATCAAGCCTTTTTGGTGCCTGGGGAAGAAAACGCGTGACTCCGCGGTCAGGAAAATGCTGCCCAGGAACCAAAATGTTTTTTGAAGCCAAATTTTTTTTTGAAACCAAAGGGAAAAAAGGACACCAGGACAAGATTGAGGGTGGAATTCCATGTCTAAAAATGGTGTTGCTTCCACTTTTTAAAAATCAAGCCTTTTTCGTGCCTGGGGAAGAAAACGCGTGACTCCGCGGTCAGGAAAATGCTGCCCAGGAACCAAAATGTTTTTTGAAGCCAAATTTTTTTTTGAAACCAAAGGGAAAAAAGGACACCAGGACAAGATTGAGGGTGGAATTCCATGTCTAAAAATGGTGTTGCTTCCACTTTTTAAAAATCAAGCCTTTTTGGTGCCTGGGGAAGAAAACGCGTGACTCCGCGGTCAGGAAAATGCTGCCCAGGAACCAAAATGTTTTTTGAAGCCAAATTTTTTTTTGAAACCAAAGGGAAAAAAGGACACCAGGACAAGATTGAGGGTGGAATTCCATGTCTAAAAATGGTGTTGCTTCCACTTTTTAAAAATCAAGCCTTTTTGGTGCCTGGGGAAGAAAACGCGTGACTCCGCGGTCAGGAAAATGCTGCCCAGGAACCAAATTGTTTTCTGAATCTGAATTTTTTTTTGAAACCAAAGGGAAAAAAGGACACCAGGACAAGATTGAGGGTGGAATTCCATGTCTAAAAATGGTGTTGCTTCCACTTTTTAAAAATCAAGCCTTTTTGGTGCCTGGGGAAGAAAACGCGTGACTCTGCGGTCAGGAAATTGCTGCCCAGGAACCAAAATGTTTTTTGAAGCCAAATTTTTTTTTGAAACCAAAGTGAAAAAAGGACACCAGGACAAGATTGAGGGTGGAATTCCATGTCTAAAAATGGTGTTGCTTCCACTTTTTAAAAATCAAGCCTTTTTGGTGCCTGGGGAAGAAAACGCGTGACTCCGCGGTCAGGAAAATACTGCCCAGGAACCAAATTGTTTTCTGAATCTGAATTTTTTTTTTGAAACCAAAGGGAAAAAAGGACACCAGGACAAGATTGAGGGTGGAATTCCATGTCTAAAAATGGTGTTGCTTCCACTTTTTAAAAATCAAGCCTTTTTGGTGCCTGGGGAAGAAAACGCGTGACTCCGCGGTCAGGAAAATGCTGCCCAGGAACCAAACTGTTTTTTGAAGCCAAATTTTTTTTTGAAACTAAAGGGAAAAAAGGACACCAGGACAAGATTGAGGGTGGAATTCCATGTCTAAAAATGGTGTTGCTTCCACTTTTTAAAAATCAAGCCTTTTTGGTGCCTGGGGAAGAAAACGCGTGACTCCGCGGTCAGGAAAATGCTGCCAAGGAACCAAAATTTTTTTTGAAGCCAAATTTTTTTTTGAAACCAAAGGGAAAAAAGGACACCAGGACAAGATTGAGGGTGGAATTCCATGTCTAAAAATGGTGTTGCTTCCACTTTTTAAAAATCAAGCCTTTTTGGTGCCTGGGGAAGAAAACGCGTGACTCCGCGGTCAGGAAAATGCTGCCCAGGAACCAAAATGTTTTTTGAAGCCAAATTTTTTTTTGAAACCAAAGGGAAAAAAGGACACCAGGACAAGATTGAGGGTGGAATTCCATGTCTAAAAATGGTGTTGCTTCCACTTTTTAAAAATCAAGCCTTTTTCGTGCCTGGGGAAGAAAACGCGTGACTCCGCGGTCAGGAAAATGCTGCCCAGGAACCAAAATGTTTTTTGAAGCCAAATTTTTTTTTGAAACCAAAGGGAAAAAAGGACACCAGGACAAGATTGAGGGTGGAATTCCATGTCTAAAAATGGTGTTGCTTCCACTTTTTAAAAATCAAGCCTTTTTGGTGCCTGGGGAAGAAAACGCGTGACTCCGCGGTCAGGAAAATGCTGCCCAGGAACCAAAATGTTTTTTGAAGCCAAATTTTTTTTTGAAACCAAAGGGAAAAAAGGACACCAGGACAAGATTGAGGGTGGAATTCCATGTCTAAAAATGGTGTTGCTTCCACTTTTTAAAAATCAAGCCTTTTTGGTGCCTGGGGAAGAAAACGCGTGACTCCGCGGTCAGGAAAATGCTGCCCAGGAACCAAATTGTTTTCTGAATCTGAATTTTTTTTTGAAACCAAAGGGAAAAAAGGACACCAGGACAAGATTGAGGGTGGAATTCCATGTCTAAAAATGGTGTTGCTTCCACTTTTTAAAAATCAAGCCTTTTTGGTGCCTGGGGAAGAAAACGCGTGACTCTGCGGTCAGGAAATTGCTGCCCAGGAACCAAAATGTTTTTTGAAGCCAAATTTTTTTTTGAAACCAAAGTGAAAAAAGGACACCAGGACAAGATTGAGGGTGGAATTCCATGTCTAAAAATGGTGTTGCTTCCACTTTTTAAAAATCAAGCCTTTTTGGTGCCTGGGGAAGAAAACGCGTGACTCCGCGGTCAGGAAAATACTGCCCAGGAACCAAATTGTTTTCTGAATCTGAATTTTTTTTTTGAAACCAAAGGGAAAAAAGGACACCAGGACAAGATTGAGGGTGGAATTCCATGTCTAAAAATGGTGTTGCTTCCACTTTTTAAAAATCAAGCCTTTTTGGTGCCTGGGGAAGAAAACGCGTGACTCCGCGGTCAGGAAAATGCTGCCCAGGAACCAAACTGTTTTTTGAAGCCAAATTTTTTTTTGAAACTAAAGGGAAAAAAGGACACCAGGACAAGATTGAGGGTGGAATTCCATGTCTAAAAATGGTGTTGCTTCCACTTTTTAAAAATCAAGCCTTTTTGGTGCCTGGGGAAGAAAACGCGTGACTCCGCGGTCAGGAAAATGCTGCCAAGGAACCAAAATTTTTTTTGAAGCCAAATTTTTTTTTGAAACCAAAGGGAAAAAAGGACACCAGGACAAGATTGAGGGTGGAATTCCATGTCTAAAAATGGTGTTGCTTCCACTTTTTAAAAATCAAGCCTTTTTGGTGCCTGGGGAAGAAAACGCGTGACTCCACGGTCAGGAAAATGCTGCCCAGGAACCAAACTGATTTTGAAGCCAAATTTTTTTTTGAAACCAAATGGAAAAAAGGACACCAGGACAAGATTGAGGGTGGAATTCCATGTCTAAAAATGGTGTTGCTTCCACTTTTTAAAAATCAAGCCTTTTTGGTGCCTGGGGAAGAAAACGCGTGACTCCGCGGTCAGGAAAATGCTGCCCAGGAACCAAAATGTTTTTTGAAGCCAAATTTTTTTTTTGAAACCAAAGGGAAAAAAGGACACCAGGACAAGATTGAGGGTGGAATTCCATGTCTAAAAATGGTGTTGCTTCCACTTTTTAAAAATCAAGCCTTTTTGGTGCCTGGGGAAGAAAACGCGTGACTCCGCGGTCAGGAAAATGCTGCCCAGGAACCAAATTGTTTTCTGAATCTGAATTTTTTTTTGAAACCAAAGGGAAAAAAGGACACCAGGACAAGATTGAGGGTGGAATTCCATGTCTAAAAATGGTGTTGCTTCCACTTTTTAAAAATCAAGCCTTTTTGGTGCCTGGGGAAGAAAACGCGTGACTCTGCGGTCAGGAAATTGCTGCCCAGGAACCAAAATGTTTTTTGAAGCCAAATTTTTTTTTGAAACCAAAGTGAAAAAAGGACACCAGGACAAGATTGAGGGTGGAATTCCATGTCTAAAAATGGTGTTGCTTCAACTTTTTAAAAATCAAGCCTTTTTGGTGCCTGGGGAAGAAAACGCGTGACTCCGCGGTCAGGAAAATACTGCCCAGGAACCAAATTGTTTTCTGAATCTGAATTTTTTTTTGAAACCAAAGGGAAAAAAGGACACCAGGACAAGATTGAGGGTGGAATTCCATGTCTAAAAATGGTGTTGCTTCCACTTTTTAAAAATCAAGCCTTTTTGGTGCCTGGGGAAGAAAACGCGTGACTCCGCGGTCAGGAAAATGCTGCCCAGGAACCAAACGGTTTTTTGAAGCCAAATTTTTTTTTTTGAAACCAAAGGGAAAAAAGGACACCAGGACAAGATTGAGGGTGGAATTCCATGTCTAAAAATGGTGTTGCTTCCACTTTTTAAAAATCAAGCCTTTTTGGTGCCTGGGGAAGAAAACGCGTGACTCCGCGGTCAGGAAAATGCTGCCCAGGAACCAAAATGTTTTTTGAAGCCAAATTTTTTTTTGAAACCAAAGGGAAAAAAGGACACCAGGACAAGATTGAGGGTGGAATTCCATGTCTAAAAATGGTGTTGCTTCCACTTTTTAAAAATCAAGCCTTTTTGGTGCCTGGGGAAGAAAACGCGTGACTCCGCGGTCAGGAAAATGCTGCCCAGGAACCAAATTGTTTTCTGAAGCCAAATTTTTTTTTGAAACCAAAGGCAAAAAAGGTCACCAGGACAAGATTGAGGGTGGAATTCCATGTCTAAAAATGGTGTTGCTTCCACTTTTTAAAAATCAAGCCTTTTTGGTGCCTGGGGAAGATAATGCGTGACTCCGCGGTCAGGAAAATGCTGCCCAGGAACCAAACTGTTTTTTGAAGCCAAATTTTTTTTTGAAACCAAAGGGAAAAAAGGACACCAGGACAAGATTGAGGGTGGAATTCCATGTCTAAAAATGGTGTTGCTTCCACTTTTTAAAAATCAAGCCTTTTTGGTGCCTGGGGAAGAAAACGCGTGACTCCGCGGTCAGGAAAATGCTGCCCAGGAACCAAAATGTTTTTTGAAGCCAAATTTTTTTTGAAACTAAAGGGAAAAAAGGACACCAGGACAAGATTGAGGGTGGAATTCCATGTCTAAAAATGGTGTTGCTTCCACTTTTTAAAAATCAAGCCTTTTTGGTGCCTGGGGAAGAAAACGCGTGACTCCGCGGTCAGGAAAATGCTGCCAAGGAACCAAAATTTTTTTTGAAGCCAAATTTTTTTTTGAAACCAAAGGGAAAAAAGGACACCAGGACAAGATTGAGGGTGGAATTCCATGTCTAAAAATGGTGTTGCTTCCACTTTTTAAAAATCAAGCCTTTTTGGTGCCTGGGGAAGAAAACGCGTGACTCCGCGGTCAGGAAAATGCTGCCAAGGAACCAAAATTTTTTTTGAAGCCAAATTTTTTTTTGAAACCAAAGGGAAAAAAGGACACCAGGACAAGATTGAGGGTGGAATTCCATGTCTAAAAATGGTGTTGCTTCCACTTTTTAAAAATCAAGCCTTTTTGGTGCCTGGGGAAGAAAACGCGTGACTCCGCGGTCAGGAAAATGCTGCCCAGGAACCAAACTGATTTTGAAGCCAAATTTTTTTTTGAAACCAAATGGAAAAAAGGACACCAGGACAAGATTGAGGGTGGAATTCCATGTCTAAAAATGGTGTTGCTTCCACTTTTTAAAAATCAAGCCTTTTTGGTGCCTGGGGAAGAAAACGCGTGACTCCGCGGTCAGGAAAATGCTGCCCAGGAACCAAAATGTTTTTTGAAGCCAAATTTTTTTTTTGAAACCAAAGGGAAAAAAGGACACCAGGACAAGATTGAGGGTGGAATTCCATGTCTAAAAATGGTGTTGCTTCCACTTTTTAAAAATCAAGCCTTTTTGGTGCCTGGGGAAGAAAACGCGTGACTCCGCGGTCAGGAAAATGCTGCCCAGGAACCAAATTGTTTTCTGAAGCCAAATTTTTTTTTCAAACCAAAGGCAAATAAGGTCAGCAGGACAAGATTGAGGGTGGAATTCCATGTCTAAAAATGGTGTTGCTTCCACTTTTTAAAAATCAAGCCTTTTTGGTGCCTGGGGAAGAAAACGCATGACTCCGCGGTCAGGAAAATGCTGCCCAGGAACCAAACTGTTTTTTGAAGCCAAATTTTTTTTTGAAACCAAAGGGAAAAAAGGACACCAGGACAAGATTGAGGGTGGAATTCCATGTCTAAAAATGGTGTTGCTTCCACTTTTTAAAAATCAAGCCTTTTTGGTGCCTAGGGAAGATAATGCGTGACTCCGCGGTCAGGAAAATGCTGCCCAGGAACCAAATTGTTTTCTGAATCCGAATTTTTTTTTGAAACCAAAGGCAAAAAAGGACACCAGGACAAGATTGAGGGTGGAATTCCATGTCTAAAAATGGTGTTGCTTCCACTTTTTAAAAATCAAGCCTTTTTGGTGCCTGGGGAAGATAATGCGTGACTCCGCGGTCAGGAAAATGCTGCCCAGGAACCAAACTGTTTTTTGAAGCCAAATTTTTTTTTGAAACCAAAGGGAAAAAAGGACACCAGGACAAGATTGAGGGTGGAATTCCATGTCTAAAAATGGTGTTGCTTCCACTTTTTAAAAATCAAGCCTTTTTGGTGCCTGGGGAAGAAAACGCGTGACTCCGCGGTCAGGAAAATGCTGCCCAGGAACCAAAATGTTTTTTGAAGCCAAATTTTTTTTGAAACTAAAGGGAAAAAAGGACACCAGGACAAGATTGAGGGTGGAATTCCATGTCTAAAAATGGTGTTGCTTCCACTTTTTAAAAATCAAGCCTTTTTGGTGCCTGGGGAAGAAAACGCGTGACTCCGCGGTCAGGAAAATGCTGCCAAGGAACCAAAATGTTTTTTGAAGCCAAATTTTTTTTTGAAACCAAAGGGAAAAAAGGACACCAGGACAAGATTGAGGGTGGAATTCCATGTCTAAAAATGGTGTTGCTTCCACTTTTTAAAAATCAAGCCTTTTTGGTGCCTGGGGAAGAAAACGCGTGACTCCGCGGACAGGAAAATGCTGCCCAGGAACCAAACTGATTTTGAAGCCAAATTTTTTTTTGAAACCAAATGGAAAAAAGGACACCAGGACAAGATTGAGGGTGGAATTCCATGTCTAAAAATGGTGTTGCTTCCACTTTTTAAAAATCAAGCCTTTTTGGTGCCTGGGGAAGAAAACGCGTGACTCCGCAGTCAGGAAAATGCTGCCCAGGAACCAAAATGTTTTTTGAAGCCAAATTTTTTTTTTGAAACCAAAGGGAAAAAAGGACACCAGGACAAGATTGAGGGTGGAATTCCATGTCTAAAAATGGTGTTGCTTCCACTATTTAAAAATCAAGCCTTTTTGGTGCCTGGGGAAGAAAACGCGTGACTCCGCGGTCAGGAAAATGCTGCCCAGGAACCAAATTGTTTTCTGAAGCCAAATTTTTTTTTCAAACCAAAGGCAAATAAGGTCAGCAGGACAAGATTGAGGGTGGAATTCCATGTCTAAAAATGGTGTTGCTTCCACTTTTTAAAAATCAAGCCTTTTTGGTGCCTGGGGAAGATAATGCGTGACTCCGCGGTAAGGAAAATGCTGCCCAGGAACCAAATTGTTTTCTGAATCCGAAATTTTTTTTGAAACCAAAGGCAAAAAAGGACACCAGGACAAGATTGAGGGTGGAATTCCATGTCTAAAAATGGTGTTGCTTCCACTTTTTAAAAATCAAGCCTTTTTGGTGCCTGGGGAAGAAAACGCATGACTCCGCGGTCAGGAAAATGCTGCCCAGGAACCAAACTGTTTTTTGAAGCCAAATTTTTTTTTGAAACCAAAGGGAAAAAAGGACACCAGGACAAGATTGAGGGTGGAATTCCATGTCTAAAAATGGTGTTGCTTCCACTTTTTAAAAATCAAGCCTTTTTGGTGCCTAGGGAAGATAATGCGTGACTCCGCGGTCAGGAAAATGCTGCCCAGGAACCAAATTGTTTTCTGAATCCGAATTTTTTTTTGAAACCAAAGGCAAAAAAGGACACCAGGACAAGATTGAGGGTGGAATTCCATGTCTAAAAATGGTGTTGCTTCCACTTTTTAAAAATCAAGCCTTTTTGGTGCCTGGGGAAGAAAACGCGTGACTCCGCGGTCAGGAAAATGCTGCCCAGGAACCAAATTGTTTTCTGAAGCCAAATTTTTTTTTCAAACCAAAGGCAAAAAAGGTCACCAGGACAAGATTGAGGGTGGAATTCCATGTCTAAAAATGGTGTTGCTTCCACTTTTTAAAAATCAAGCCTTTTTGGTGCCTGGGGAAGATAATGCGTGACTCCGCGGTCAGGAAAATGCTGCCCAGGAACCAAACTGTTTTTTGAAGCCAAATTTTTTTTTGAAACCAAAGGCAAAAAAGGACACCAGGACAAGATTGAGGGTGGAATTCCATGTCTAAAAATGGTGTTGCTTCCACTTTTTAAAAATCAAGCCTTTTTGGTGCCTGGGGAAGAAAACGTGTGACTCCGCGGTCAGGAAAATGCTGCCCAGGAACCAAACTGTTTTTTGAAGCCAAATTTTTTTTTGAAACCAAAGGGAAAAAAGGACACCAGGACAAGATTGAGGGTGGAATTCCATGTCTAAAAATGGTGTTGCTTCCACTTTTTAAAAATCAAGCCTTTTTGGTGCCTGGGGAAGAAAACGCGTGACTCCGCGGTCAGGAAAATGCTGCCCAGGAACCAAAATGTTTTTTGAAGCCAAATTTTTTTTTGAAACCAAAGGGAAAAAAGGACACCAGGACAAGATTGAGGGTGGAATTCCATGTCTAAAAATGGTGTTGCTTCCACTTTTTAAAAATCAAGCCTTTTTGGTGCCTGGGGAAGAAAACGCGTGACTCCGCGGTCAGGAAAATGCTGCCCAGGAACCAAACTGTTTTTTGAAGCCAAATTTTTTTTGAAACCAAAGGGAAAAAAGGACACCAGGACAAGATTGAGGGTGGAATTCCATGTCTAAAAATGGTGTTGCTTCCACTTTTTAAAAATCAAGCCTTTTTGGTGCCTGGGGAAGAAAACGCGTGACTCCGCGGTCAGGAAAATGCTGCCCAGGAACCAAACTGTTTTTTGAAGCCAATTTTTTTTTTGAAACCAAAGGGAAAAAAGGACACCAGGACAAGATTGAGGGTGGAATTCCATGTCTAAAAATGGTGTTGCTTCCACTTTTTAAAAATCAAGCCTTTTTGGTGCCTAGGGAAGATAATGCGTGACTCCGCGGTCGGGAAAATGCTGCCCAGGAACCAAATTGTTTTCTGAATCCGAATTTTTTTTTGAAACCAAAGGCAAAAAAGGACACCAGGACAAGATTGAGGGTGGAATTCCATGTCTAAAAATGGTGTTGCTTCCACTTTTTAAAAATCAAGCCTTTTTGGTGCCTGGGGAAGAAAACGCGTGACTCCGCGGTCAGGAAAATGCTGCCCAGGAACCAAATTGTTTTCTGAAGCCAAATTTTTTTTTCAAACCAAAGGCAAAAAAGGTCACCAGGACAAGATTGAGGGTGGAATTCCATGTCTAAAAATGGTGTTGCTTCCACTTTTTAAAAATCAAGCCTTTTTGGTGCCTGGGGAAGATAATGCGTGACTCCGCGGTCAGGAAAATGCTGCCCAGGAACCAAATTGTTTTCTGAATCCGAAATTTTTTTTGAAACCAAAGGCAAAAAAGGACACCAGGACAAGATTGAGGGTGGAATTCCATGTCTAAAAATGGTGTTGCTTCCACTTTTTAAAAATCAAGCCTTTTTGGTGCCTGGGGAAGAAAACGCATGACTCCGCGGTCAGGAAAATGCTGCCCAGGAACCAAACTGTTTTTTGAAGCCAAATTTTTTTTTGAAACCAAAGGGAAAAAAGGACACCAGGACAAGATTGAGGGTGGAATTCCATGTCTAAAAATGGTGTTGCTTCCACTTTTTAAAAATCAAGCCTTTTTGGTGCCTAGGGAAGATAATGCGTGACTCCGCGGTCAGGAAAATGCTGCCCAGGAACCAAATTGTTTTCTGAATCCGAATTTTTTTTTGAAACCAAAGGCAAAAAAGGACACCAGGACAAGATTGAGGGTGGAATTCCATGTCTAAAAATGGTGTTGCTTCCACTTTTTAAAAATCAAGCCTTTTTGGTGCCTGGGGAAGATAATGCGTGACTCCGCGGTCAGGAAAATGCTGCCCAGGAACCAAACTGTTTTTTGAAGCCAAATTTTTTTTTGAAACCAAAGGGAAAAAAGGACACCAGGACAAGATTGAGGGTGGAATTCCATGTCTAAAAATGGTGTTGCTTCCACTTTTTAAAAATCAAGCCTTTTTGGTGCCTGGGGAAGAAAACGCGTGACTCCGCGGTCAGGAAAATGCTGCCCAGGAACCAAAATGTTTTTTGAAGCCAAATTTTTTTTGAAACTAAAGGGAAAAAAGGACACCAGGACAAGATTGAGGGTGGAATTCCATGTCTAAAAATGGTGTTGCTTCCACTTTTTAAAAATCAAGCCTTTTTGGTGCCTGGGGAAGAAAACGCGTGACTCCGCGGTCAGGAAAATGCTGCCAAGGAACCAAAATTTTTTTTGAAGCCAAATTTTTTTTTGAAACCAAAGGGAAAAAAGGACACCAGGACAAGATTGAGGGTGGAATTCCATGTCTAAAAATGGTGTTGCTTCCACTTTTTAAAAATCAAGCCTTTTTGGTGCCTGGGGAAGAAAACGCGTGACTCCGCGGTCAGGAAAATGCTGCCCAGGAACCAAACTGATTTTGAAGCCAAATTTTTTTTTGAAACCAAATGGAAAAAAGGACACCAGGACAAGATTGAGGGTGGAATTCCATGTCTAAAAATGGTGTTGCTTCCACTATTTAAAAATCAAGCCTTTTTGGTGCCTGGGGAAGAAAACGCGTGACTCCGCGGTCAGGAAAATGCTGCCCAGGAACCAAATTGTTTTCTGAAGCCAAATTTTTTTTTCAAACCAAAGGCAAATAAGGTCAGCAGGACAAGATTGAGGGTGGAATTCCATGTCTAAAAATGGTGTTGCTTCCACTTTTTAAAAATCAAGCCTTTTTGGTGCCTGGGGAAGATAATGCGTGACTCCGCGGTAAGGAAAATGCTGCCCAGGAACCAAATTGTTTTCTGAATCCGAAATTTTTTTTGAAACCAAAGGCAAAAAAGGACACCAGGACAAGATTGAGGGTGGAATTCCATGTCTAAAAATGGTGTTGCTTCCACTTTTTAAAAATCAAGCCTTTTTGGTGCCTGGGGAAGAAAACGCATGACTCCGCGGTCAGGAAAATGCTGCCCAGGAACCAAACTGTTTTTTGAAGCCAAATTTTTTTTTGAAACCAAAGGGAAAAAAGGACACCAGGACAAGATTGAGGGTGGAATTCCATGTCTAAAAATGGTGTTGCTTCCACTTTTTAAAAATCAAGCCTTTTTGGTGCCTAGGGAAGATAATGCGTGACTCCGCGGTCAGGAAAATGCTGCCCAGGAACCAAATTGTTTTCTGAATCCGAATTTTTTTTTGAAACCAAAGGCAAAAAAGGACACCAGGACAAGATTGAGGGTGGAATTCCATGTCTAAAAATGGTGTTGCTTCCACTTTTTAAAAATCAAGCCTTTTTGGTGCCTGGGGAAGAAAACGCGTGACTCCGCGGTCAGGAAAATGCTGCCCAGGAACCAAATTGTTTTCTGAAGCCAAATTTTTTTTTCAAACCAAAGGCAAAAAAGGTCACCAGGACAAGATTGAGGGTGGAATTCCATGTCTAAAAATGGTGTTGCTTCCACTTTTTAAAAATCAAGCCTTTTTGGTGCCTGGGGAAGAAAACGCGTGACTCCGCGGTCAGGAAAATGCTGCCCAGGAACCAAACTGTTTTTTGAAGCCAAATTTTTTTTTGAAACCAAAGGGAAAAAAGGACACCAGGACAAGATTGAGGGTGGAATTCCATGTCTAAAAATGGTGTTGCTTCCACTTTTTAAAAATCAAGCCTTTTTGGTGCCTGGGGAAGAAAACGTGTGACTCCGCGGTCAGGAAAATGCTGCCCAGGAACCAAACTGTTTTTTGAAGCCAAATTTTTTTTTGAAACCAAAGGGAAAAAAGGACACCAGGACAAGATTGAGGGTGGAATTCCATGTCTAAAAATGGTGTTGCTTCCACTTTTTAAAAATCAAGCCTTTTTGGTGCCTGGGGAAGAAAACGCGTGACTCCGCGGTCAGGAAAATGCTGCCCAGGAACCAAAATGTTTTTTGAAGCCAAATTTTTTTTTGAAACCAAAGGGAAAAAAGGACACCAGGACAAGATTGAGGGTGGAATTCCATGTCTAAAAATGGTGTTGCTTCCACTTTTTAAAAATCAAGCCTTTTTGGTGCCTGGGGAAGAAAACGCGTGACTCCGCGGTCAGGAAAATGCTGCCCAGGAACCAAACTGTTTTTTGAAGCCAAATTTTTTTTGAAACCAAAGGGAAAAAAGGACACCAGGACAAGATTGAGGGTGGAATTCCATGTCTAAAAATGGTGTTGCTTCCACTTTTTAAAAATCAAGCCTTTTTGGTGCCTGGGGAAGAAAACGCGTGACTCCGCGGTCAGGAAAATGCTGCCCAGGAACCAAACTGTTTTTTGAAGCCAATTTTTTTTTTGAAACCAAAGGGAAAAAAGGACACCAGGACAAGATTGAGGGTGGAATTCCATGTCTAAAAATGGTGTTGCTTCCACTTTTTAAAAATCAAGCCTTTTTGGTGCCTAGGGAAGATAATGCGTGACTCCGCGGTCGGGAAAATGCTGCCCAGGAACCAAATTGTTTTCTGAATCCGAATTTTTTTTTGAAACCAAAGGCAAAAAAGGACACCAGGACAAGATTGAGGGTGGAATTCCATGTCTAAAAATGGTGTTGCTTCCACTTTTTAAAAATCAAGCCTTTTTGGTGCCTGGGGAAGAAAACGCGTGACTCCGCGGTCAGGAAAATGCTGCCCAGGAACCAAATTGTTTTCTGAAGCCAAATTTTTTTTTCAAACCAAAGGCAAAAAAGGTCACCAGGACAAGATTGAGGGTGGAATTCCATGTCTAAAAATGGTGTTGCTTCCACTTTTTAAAAATCAAGCCTTTTTGGTGCCTGGGGAAGATAATGCGTGACTCCGCGGTCAGGAAAATGCTGCCCAGGAACCAAACTGTTTTTTGAAGCCAAATTTTTTTTTGAAACCAAAGGCAAAAAAGGACACCAGGACAAGATTGAGGGTGGAATTCCATGTCTAAAAATGGTGTTGCTTCCACTTTTTAAAAATCAAGCCTTTTTGGTGCCTGGGGAAGAAAACGCGTGACTCCGCGGTCAGGAAAATGCTGCCCAGGAACCAAACTGTTTTTTGAAGCCAAATTTTTTTTTGAAACCAAAGGGAAAAAAGGACACCAGGACAAGATTGAGGGTGGAATTCCATGTCTAAAAATGGTGTTGCTTCCACTTTTTAAAAATCAAGCCTTTTTGGTGCCTGGGGAAGAAAACGCGTGACTCCGCGGTCAGGAAAATGCTGCCCAGGAACCAAACTGTTTTTTGAAGCCAATTTTTTTTTTGAAACCAAAGGGAAAAAAGGACACCAGGACAAGATTGAGGGTGGAATTCCATGTCTAAAAATGGTGTTGCTTCCACTTTTTAAAAATCAAGCCTTTTTGGTGCCTGGGGAAGAAAACGCGTGACTCCGCGGTCAGGAAAATGCTGCCCAGGAACCAAAATGTTTTTTGAAGCCAAATTTTTTTTTGAAACCAAAGGGAAAAAAGGACACCAGGACAAGATTGAGGGTGGAATTCCATGTCTAAAAATGGTGTTGCTTCCACTTTTTAAAAATCAAGCCTTTTTGGTGCCTGGGGAAGAAAACGCGTGACTCCGCGGTCAGGAAAATGCTGCCCAGGAACCAAACTGTTTTTTGAAGCCAAATTTTTTTTTGAAACCAAAGGGAAAAAAGGACACCAGGACAAGATTGAGGGTGGAATTCCATGTCTAAAAATGGTGTTGCTTCCACTTTTTAAAAATCAAGCCTTTTTGGTGCCTGGGGAAGAAAACGCGTGACTCCGCGGTCAGGAAAATGCTGCCCAGGAACCAAACTGTTTTTTGAAGCCAAATTTTTTTTTGAAACCAAAGGGAAAAAAGGACACCAGGACAAGATTGAGGGTGGAATTCCATGTCTAAAAATGGTGTTGCTTCCACTTTTTAAAAATCAAGCCTTTTTGGTGCCTGGGGAAGAAAACGCGTGACTCCGCGGTCAGGAAAATGCTGCCCAGGAACTAAACTGCATTTTGAATCCAAATTTTTTTTTGAAACCAAAGGGAAAAAAGGACACCAGGACAAGATTGAGGGTGGAATTCCATGTCTAAAAATGGTGTTGCTTCCACTTTTTAAAAATCAAGCCTTTTTGGTGCCTGGGGAAGAAAACGCGTGACTCCGCGGTCAGGAAAATGCTGCCCAGGAACCAAATGTTTTTTGAAGCCAAATTTTTTTTTGAAACCAAAGGGAAAAAAGGACACCAGGACAAGATTGAGGGTGGAATTCCATGTCTAAAAATGGTGTTGCTTCCACTTTTTAAAAATCAAGCCTTTTTGGTGCCTGGGGAAGAAAACGCGTGACTCCGCGGTCAGGAAAATGCTGCCCAGGAACCAAAATGTTTTTTGAAGCCAATTTTTTTTTTGAAACCAAAGTGAAAAAAGGACACCAGGACAAGATTGAGGGTGGAATTCCATGTCTAAAAATGGTGTTGCTTCCACTTTTTAAAAATCAAGCCTTTTTGGTGCCTGGGGAAGAAAACGCGTGACTCCGCGGTCAGGAAAATGCTGCCCAGGAACCAAAATGTTTTTTGAAGCCAAATTTTTTTTTGAAACCAAAGGGAAAAAAGGACACCAGGACAAGATTGAGGGTGGAATTCCATGTCTAAAAATGGTGTTGCTTCCACTTTTTAAAAATCAAGCCTTTTTGGTGCCTGGGGAAGAAAACGCGTGACTCCGCGGTCAGGAAAATGCTGCCCAGGAACTAAACTGCATTTTGAATCCAAATTTTTTTTTGAAACCAAAGGGAAAAAAGGACACCAGGACAAGATTGAGGGTGGAATTCCATGTCTAAAAATGGTGTTGCTTCCACTTTTTAAAAATCAAGCCTTTTTGGTGCCTGGGGAAGAAAACGCGTGACTCCGCGGTCAGGAAAATGCTGCCCAGGAACCAAAATGTTTTTTGAAGCCAAATTTTTTTTTGAAACCAAAGGGAAAAAAGGACACCAGGACAAGATTGAGGGTGGAATTCCATGTCTAAAAATGGTGTTGCTTCCACTTTTTAAAAATCAAGCCTTTTTGGTGCCTGGGGAAGAAAACGCGTGACTCCGCGGTCAGGAAAATGCTGCCCAGGAACCAAAATGTTTTTTGAAGCCAAATTTTTTTTTGAAACCAAAGGGAAAAAAGGACACCAGGACAAGATTGAGGGTGGAATTCCATGTCTAAAAATGGTGTTGCTTCCACTTTTTAAAAATCAAGCCTTTTTGGTGCCTGGGGAAGAAAACGCGTGACTCCGCGGTCAGGAAAATGCTGCCCAGGAACCAAACTGTTTTTTGAAGCCAAATTTTTTTTTTGAAACCAAAGGGAAAAAAGGACACCAGGACAAGATTGAGGGTGGAATTCCATGTCTAAAAATGGTGTTGCTTCCACTTTTTAAAAATCAAGCCTTTTTGGTGCCTGGGGAAGAAAACGCGTGACTCCGCGGTCAGGAAAATGCTGCCCAGGAACCAAATTGTTTTCTGAAGCCAAATTTTTTTTTCAAACCAAAGGCAAAAAAGGTCACCAGGACAAGATTGAGGGTGGAATTCCATGTCTAAAAATGGTGTTGCTTCCACTTTTTAAAAATCAAGCCTTTTTTGTGCCTGGGGAAGAAAACGCATGACTCCGCGGTCAGGAAAATGCTGCCCAGGAACCAAACTGTTTTTTGAAGCCAAATTTTTTTTTGAAACCAAAGGGAAAAAAGGACACCAGGACAAGATTGAGGGTGGAATTCCATATCTAAAAATGGTGTTGCTTCCACTTTTTAAAAATCAAGCCTTTTTGGTGCCTGGGGAAGAAAACGCGTGACTCCGCGGTCAGGAAAATGCTGCCCAGGAACCAAACTGTTTTTTGAAGCCAAATTTTTTTTTGAAACCAAAGGGAAAAAAGGACACCAGGACAAGATTGAGGGTGGAATTCCATGTCTAAAAATGGTGTTGCTTCCACTTTTTAAAAATCAAGCCTTTTTGGTGCCTGGGGAAGAAAACGCGTGACTCCGCGGTCAGGAAAATGCTGCCCAGGAACCAAAATGTTTTTTGAAGCCAAATTTTTTTTTGAAACCAAAGGGAAAAAAGGACACCAGGACAAGATTGAGGGTGGAATTCCATGTCTAAAAATGGTGTTGCTTCCACTTTTTAAAAATCAAGCCTTTTTGGTGCCTGGGGAAGAAAACGCGTGACTCCGCGGTCAGGAAAATGCTGCCCAGGAACCAAAATGTTTTTTGAAGCCAAATTTTTTTTTGAAACCAAAGGGAAAAAAAGGACACCAGGACAAGATTGAGGGTGGAATTCCATGTCTAAAAATGGTGTTGCTTCCACTTTTTAAAAATCAAGCCTTTTTGGTGCCTGGGGAAGAAAACGCGTGACTCCGCGGTCAGGAAAATGCTGCCCAGGAACCAAATTGTTTTCTGAATCCGAATTTTTTTTTGAATCCAAAGGCAAAAAAGGTCACCAGGACAAGATTGAGGGTGGAATTCCATGTCTAAAAATGGTGTTGCTTCCACTTTTTAAAAATCAAGCCTTTTTGGTGCCTGGGGAAGAAAACGCGTGACTCCGCGGTCAGGAAAATGCTGCCCAGGAACCAAAATGTTTTTTGAAGCCAAATTTTTTTTTTGAAACCAAAGGGAAAAAAGGACACCAGGACAAGATTGAGGGTGGAATTCCATGTCTAAAAATGGTGTTGCTTCCACTTTTTAAAAATCAAGCCTTTTTGGTGCCTGGGGAAGAAAACGCGTGACTCCGCGGTCAGGAAAATGCTGCCCAGGAACCAAACTGTTTTTTGAAGCCAAATTTTTTTTTGAAACCAAAGGGAAAAAAGGACACCAGGACAAGATTGAGGGTGGAATTCCATGTCTAAAAATGGTGTTGCTTCCACTTTTTAAAAATCAAGCCTTTTTGGTGCCTGGGGAAGAAAACGCGTGACTCCGCGGTCAGGAAAATGCTGCCCAGGAACCAAACTGTTTTTTGAAGCCAAATTTTTTTTTGAAACCAAAGGGAAAAAAGGACACCAGGACAAGATTGAGGGTGGAATTCCATGTCTAAAAATGGTGTTGCTTCCACTTTTTAAAAATCAAGCCTTTTTGGTGCCTGGGGAAGAAAACGCGTGACTCCGCGGTCAGGAAAATGCTGCCCAGGAACTAAACTGCATTTTGAATCCAAATTTTTTTTTGAAACCAAAGGGAAAAAAGGACACCAGGACAAGATTGAGGGTGGAATTCCATGTCTAAAAATGGTGTTGCTTCCACTTTTTAAAAATCAAGCCTTTTTGGTGCCTGGGGAAGAAAACGCGTGACTCCGCGGTCAGGAAAATGCTGCCCAGGAACCAAATGTTTTTTGAAGCCAAATTTTTTTTTGAAACCAAAGGGAAAAAAGGACACCAGGACAAGATTGAGGGTGGAATTCCATGTCTAAAAATGGTGTTGCTTCCACTTTTTAAAAATCAAGCCTTTTTGGTGCCTGGGGAAGAAAACGCGTGACTCCGCGGTCAGGAAAATGCTGCCCAGGAACCAAAATGTTTTTTGAAGCCAATTTTTTTTTTGAAACCAAAGTGAAAAAAGGACACCAGGACAAGATTGAGGGTGGAATTCCATGTCTAAAAATGGTGTTGCTTCCACTTTTTAAAAATCAAGCCTTTTTGGTGCCTGGGGAAGAAAACGCGTGACTCCGCGGTCAGGAAAATGCTGCCCAGGAACCAAAATGTTTTTTGAAGCCAAATTTTTTTTTGAAACCAAAGGGAAAAAAGGACACCAGGACAAGATTGAGGGTGGAATTCCATGTCTAAAAATGGTGTTGCTTCCACTTTTTAAAAATCAAGCCTTTTTGGTGCCTGGGGAAGAAAACGCGTGACTCCGCGGTCAGGAAAATGCTGCCCAGGAACTAAACTGCATTTTGAATCCAAATTTTTTTTTGAAACCAAAGGGAAAAAAGGACACCAGGACAAGATTGAGGGTGGAATTCCATGTCTAAAAATGGTGTTGCTTCCACTTTTTAAAAATCAAGCCTTTTTGGTGCCTGGGGAAGAAAACGCGTGACTCCGCGGTCAGGAAAATGCTGCCCAGGAACCAAAATGTTTTTTGAAGCCAAATTTTTTTTTGAAACCAAAGGGAAAAAAGGACACCAGGACAAGATTGAGGGTGGAATTCCATGTCTAAAAATGGTGTTGCTTCCACTTTTTAAAAATCAAGCCTTTTTGGTGCCTGGGGAAGAAAACGCGTGACTCCGCGGTCAGGAAAATGCTGCCCAGGAACCAAAATGTTTTTTGAAGCCAAATTTTTTTTTGAAACCAAAGGGAAAAAAGGACACCAGGACAAGATTGAGGGTGGAATTCCATGTCTAAAAATGGTGTTGCTTCCACTTTTTAAAAATCAAGCCTTTTTGGTGCCTGGGGAAGAAAACGCGTGACTCCGCGGTCAGGAAAATGCTGCCCAGGAACCAAACTGTTTTTTGAAGCCAAATTTTTTTTTTGAAACCAAAGGGAAAAAAGGACACCAGGACAAGATTGAGGGTGGAATTCCATGTCTAAAAATGGTGTTGCTTCCACTTTTTAAAAATCAAGCCTTTTTGGTGCCTGGGGAAGAAAACGCGTGACTCCGCGGTCAGGAAAATGCTGCCCAGGAACCAAATTGTTTTCTGAAGCCAAATTTTTTTTTCAAACCAAAGGCAAAAAAGGTCACCAGGACAAGATTGAGGGTGGAATTCCATGTCTAAAAATGGTGTTGCTTCCACTTTTTAAAAATCAAGCCTTTTTTGTGCCTGGGGAAGAAAACGCATGACTCCGCGGTCAGGAAAATGCTGCCCAGGAACCAAACTGTTTTTTGAAGCCAAATTTTTTTTTGAAACCAAAGGGAAAAAAGGACACCAGGACAAGATTGAGGGTGGAATTCCATATCTAAAAATGGTGTTGCTTCCACTTTTTAAAAATCAAGCCTTTTTGGTGCCTGGGGAAGAAAACGCGTGACTCCGCGGTCAGGAAAATGCTGCCCAGGAACCAAACTGTTTTTTGAAGCCAAATTTTTTTTTGAAACCAAAGGGAAAAAAGGACACCAGGACAAGATTGAGGGTGGAATTCCATGTCTAAAAATGGTGTTGCTTCCACTTTTTAAAAATCAAGCCTTTTTGGTGCCTGGGGAAGAAAACGCGTGACTCCGCGGTCAGGAAAATGCTGCCCAGGAACCAAAATGTTTTTTGAAGCCAAATTTTTTTTTGAAACCAAAGGGAAAAAAGGACACCAGGACAAGATTGAGGGTGGAATTCCATGTCTAAAAATGGTGTTGCTTCCACTTTTTAAAAATCAAGCCTTTTTGGTGCCTGGGGAAGAAAACGCGTGACTCCGCGGTCAGGAAAATGCTGCCCAGGAACCAAAATGTTTTTTGAAGCCAAATTTTTTTTTGAAACCAAAGGGAAAAAAGGACACCAGGACAAGATTGAGGGTGGAATTCCATGTCTAAAAATGGTGTTGCTTCCACTTTTTAAAAATCAAGCCTTTTTGGTGCCTGGGGAAGAAAACGCGTGACTCCGCGGTCAGGAAAATGCTGCCCAGGAACCAAAATGTTTTTTGAAGCCAAATTTTTTTTTGAAACCAAAGGGAAAAAAGGACACCAGGACAAGATTGAGGGTGGAATTCCATGTCTAAAAATGGTGTTGCTTCCACTTTTTAAAAATCAAGCCTTTTTGGTGCCTGGGGAAGAAAACGCGTGACTCCGCGGTCAGGAAAATGCTGCCCAGGAACCAAACTGTTTTTTGAAGCCAAATTTTTTTTTGAAACCAAAGGGAAAAAAGGACACCAGGACAAGATTGAGGGTGGAATTCCATGTCTAAAAATGGTGTTGCTTCCACTTTTTAAAAATCAAGCCTTTTTGGTGCCTGGGGAAGAAAACGCGTGACTCCGCGGTCAGGAAAATGCTGCCCAGGAACCAAATTGTTTTCTGAATCCGAATTTTTTTTTGAAACCAAAGGCAAAAAAGGTCACCAGGACAAGATTGAGGGTGGAATTCCATGTCTAAAAATGGTGTTGCTTCCACTTTTTAAAAATCAAGCCTTTTTGGTGCCTGGGGAAGAAAACGCGTGACTCCGTGGTCAGGAAAATGCTGCCCAGGAACTAAACTGCATTTTGAAGCCAAATTTTTTTTTGAAACCAAAGGGAAAAAAGGACACCAGGACAAGATTGAGGGTGGAATTCCATGTCTAAAAATGGTGTTGCTTCCACTTTTTAAAAATCAAGCCTTTTTGGTGCCTGGGGAAGAAAACGCGTGACTCCGCGGTCAGGAAAATGCTGCCCCGGAAGAAAAATGTTTTTCGAAGCTCAATTTTTTTTGGAAACCAAAGGGAAAAAAGGACACCAGGACAAGATTGAGGGTGGAATTCCATGTCTAAAAATGGTGTTGCTTCCACTTTTTAAAAATCAAGCCTTTTTGGTGCCTGGGGAAGAAAACGCGTGACTCCGCGGTCAGGAAAATGCTGCCCAGGAACCAAACTGTTTTTTGAAGCCAAATTTTTTTTTGAAACCAAAGGGAAAAAAGGACACCAGGACAAGATTGAGGGTGGAATTCCATGTCTAAAAATGGTGTTGCTTCCACTTTTTAAAAATCAAGCCTTTTTGGCGCCTGGGGAAGAAAACGCGTGACTCCGCGGTCAGGAAAATGCTGCCCAGGAACCAAATTGTTTTTTGAAGCCAAATTTTTTTTTGAAACCAAAGGGAAAAAAGGACACCAGGACAAGATTGAGGGTGGAATTCCATGTCTAAAAATGGTGTTGCTTCCACTTTTTAAAAATCAAGCCTTTTTGGTGCCTGGGGAAGAAAACGCGTGACTCCGCGGTCAGGAAAATGCTGCCCAGGAACCAAACTGTTTTTTGAAGCCAAATTTTTTTTTGAAACCAAAGGGAAAAAAGGACACCAGGACAAGATTGAGGGTGGAATTCCATGTCTAAAAATGGTGTTGCTTCCACTTTTTAAAAATCAAGCCTTTTTGGTGCCTGGGGAAGAAAACGCGTGACTCCGCGGTCAGGAAAATGCTGCCCAGGAACTAAACTGCATTTTGAAGCCAAATTTTTTTTTGAAACCAAAGGGAAAAAAGGACACCAGGACAAGATTGAGGGTGGAATTCCATGTCTAAAAATGGTGTTGCTTCCACTTTTTAAAAATCAAGCCTTTTTGGTGCCTGGGGAAGAAAACGCGTGACTCCGCGGTCAGGAAAATGCTGCCCAGGAACCAAAATGTTTTTTGAAGCCAAATTTTTTTTTGAAACCAAAGGGAAAAAAGGACACCAGGACAAGATTGAGGGTGGAATTCCATGTCTAAAAATGGTGTTGCTTCCACTTTTTAAAAATCAAGCCTTTTTGGTGCCTGGGGAAGAAAACGCGTGACTCCGCGGTCAGGAAAATGCTGCCCAGGAACCAAAATGTTTTTGGAAGCCAAATTTTTTTTTTTGAAACCAAAGGGAAAAAAGGACACCAGGACAAGATTGAGGGTGGAATTCCATGTCTAAAAATGGTGTTGCTTCCACTTTTTAAAAATCAAGCCTTTTTGGTGCCTGGGGAAGAAAACGCGTGACTCCGCGGTCAGGAAAATGCTGCCCAGGAACCAAATTGTTTTCTGAATCCGAATTTTTTTTTGAAACCAAAGGCAAAAAAGGTCACCAGGACAAGATTGAGGGTGGAATTCCATGTCTAAAAATGGTGTTGCTTCCACTTTTTAAAAATCAAGCCTTTTTGGTGCCTGGGGAAGAAAACGCGTGACTCCGTGGTCAGGAAAATGCTGCCCAGGAACTAAACTGCATTTTGAAGCCAAATTTTTTTTTGAAACCAAAGGGAAAAAAGGACACCAGGACAAGATTGAGGGTGGAATTCCATGTCTAAAAATGGTGTTGCTTCCACTTTTTAAAAATCAAGCCTTTTTGGTGCCTGGGGAAGAAAACGCGTGACTCCGCGGTCAGGAAAATGCTGCCCCGGAAGAAAAATGTTTTTCGAAGCTCAATTTTTTTTGGAAACCAAAGGGAAAAAAGGACACCAGGAGAAGATTGAGGGTGGAATTCCATGTCTAAAAATGGTGTTGCTTCCACTTTTTAAAAATCAAGCCTTTTTGGTGCCTGGGGAAGAAAACGCGTGACTCCGCGGTCAGGAAAATGCTGCCCAGGAACCAAATTGTTTTCTGAATCTGAATTTTTTTTTGAAACCAAAGGGAAAAAAGGACACCAGGACAAGATTGAGGGTGGAATTCCATGTCTAAAAATGGTGTTGCTTCCACTTTTTAAAAATCAAGCCTTTTTGGCGCCTGGGGAAGAAAACGCGTGACTCCGCGGTCAGGAAAATGCTGCCCAGGAACCAAAATGTTTTTTGAAGCCAAATTTTTTTTTGAAACCAAAGGGAAAAAAGGACACCAGGACAAGATTGAGGGTGGAATTCCATGTCTAAAAATGGTGTTGCTTCCACTTTTTAAAAATCAAGCCTTTTTGGTGCCTGGGGAAGAAAACGCGTGACTCCGCGGTCAGGAAAATGCTGCCCAGGAACCAAACTGTTTTTTGAAGCCAAATTTTTTTTTGAAACCAAAGGGAAAAAAGGACACCAGGACAAGATTGAGGGTGGAATTCCATGTCTAAAAATGGTGTTGCTTCCACTTTTTAAAAATCAAGCCTTTTTGGTGCCTGGGGAAGAAAACGCGTGACTCCGCGGTCAGGAAAATGCTGCCCAGGAACTAAACTGCATTTTGAATCCAAATTTTTTTTTGAAACCAAAGGGAAAAAAGGACACCAGGACAAGATTGAGGGTGGAATTCCATGTCTAAAAATGGTGTTGCTTCCACTTTTTAAAAATCAAGCCTTTTTGGTGCCTGGGGAAGAAAACGCGTGACTCCGCGGTCAGGAAAATGCTGCCCAGGAACCAAACTGTTTTTTGAAGCCAAATTTTTTTTTGAAACCAAAGGGAAAAAAGGACACCAGGACAAGATTGAGGGTGGAATTCCATGTCTAAAAATGGTGTTGCTTCCACTTTTTAAAAATCAAGCCTTTTTGGTGCCTGGGGAAGAAAACGCGTGACTCCGCGGTCAGGAAAATGCTGCCCAGGAACTAAACTGCATTTTGAATCCAAATTTTTTTTTGAAACCAAAGGGAAAAAAGGACACCAGGACAAGATTGAGGGTGGAATTCCATGTCTAAAAATGGTGTTGCTTCCACTTTTTAAAAATCAAGCCTTTTTGGTGCCTGGGGAAGAAAACGCGTGACTCCGCGGTCAGGAAAATGCTGCCCAGGAACCAAACTGTTTTTTGAAGCCAAATTTTTTTTTGAAACCAAAGGGAAAAAAGGACACCAGGACAAGATTGAGGGTGGAATTCCATGTCTAAAAATGGTGTTGCTTCCACTTTTTAAAAATCAAGCCTTTTTGGTGCCTGGGGAAGAAAACGCGTGACTCCGCGGTCAGGAAAATGCTGCCCAGGAACTAAACTGCATTTTGAAGCCAAATTTTTTTTTGAAACCAAAGGGAAAAAAGGACACCAGGACAAGATTGAGGGTGGAATTCCATGTCTAAAAATGGTGTTGCTTCCACTTTTTAAAAATCAAGCCTTTTTGGTGCCTGGGGAAGAAAACGCGTGACTCCGCGGTCAGGAAAATGCTGCCCAGGAACCAAAATGTTTTTTGAAGCCAAATTTTTTTTTGAAACCAAAGGGAAAAAAGGACACCAGGACAAGATTGAGGGTGGAATTCCATGTCTAAAAATGGTGTTGCTTCCACTTTTTAAAAATCAAGCCTTTTTGGTGCCTGGGGAAGAAAACGCGTGACTCCGCGGTCAGGAAAATGCTGCCCAGGAACCAAAATGTTTTTTGAAGCCAAATTTTTTTTTGAAACCAAAGGGAAAAAAGGACACCAGGACAAGATTGAGGGTGGAATTCCATGTCTAAAAATGGTGTTGCTTCCACTTTTTAAAAATCAAGCCTTTTTGGTGCCTGGGGAAGAAAACGCGTGACTCCGCGGTCAGGAAAATGCTGCCCAGGAACCAAAATGTTTTTTGAAGCCAAATTTTTTTTTGAAACCAAAGGGAAAAAAGGACACAAGGACAAGATTGAGGGTGGAATTCCATGTCTAAAAATGGTGTTGCTTCCACTTTTTAAAAATCAAGCCTTTTTGGTGCCTGGGGAAGAAAACGCGTGACTCCGCGGTCAGGAAAATGCTGCCCAGGAACCAAACTGTTTTTTGAAGCCAAATTTTTTTTTGAAACCAAAGGGAAAAAAGGACACCAGGACAAGATTGAGGGTGGAATTCCATGTCTAAAAATGGTGTTGCTTCCACTTTTTAAAAATCAAGCCTTTTTGGTGCCTGGGGAAGAAAACGCGTGACTCCGCGGTCAGGAAAATGCTGCCCAGGAACCAAAATGTTTTTTGAAGCCAAATTTTTTTTTTGAAACCAAAGGGAAAAAAGGACACCAGGACAAGATTGAGGGTGGAATTCCATGTCTAAAAATGGTGTTGCTTCCACTTTTTAAAAATCAAGCCTTTTTGGTGCCTGGGGAAGAAAACGCGTGACTCCGCGGTCAGGAAAATGCTGCCCAGGAACCAAATTGTTTTCTGAATCCGAATTTTTTTTTGAAACCAAAGGCAAAAAAGGTCACCAGGACAAGATTGAGGGTGGAATTCCATGTCTAAAAATGGTGTTGCTTCCACTTTTTAAAAATCAAGCCTTTTTGGTGCCTGGGGAAGAAAACGCGTGACTCCGTGGTCAGGAAAATGCTGCCGAGGAACTAAACTGCATTTTGAAGCCAAATTTTTTTTTGAAACCAAAGGGAAAAAAGGACACCAGGACAAGATTGAGGGTGGAATTCCATGTCTAAAAATGGTGTTGCTTCCACTTTTTAAAAATCAAGCCTTTTTGGTGCCTGGGGAAGAAAACGCGTGACTCCGCGGTCAGGAAAATGCTGCCCCGGAAGAAAAATGTTTTTCGAAGCTCAATTTTTTTTGGAAACCAAAGGGAAAAAAGGACACCAGGAGAAGATTGAGGGTGGAATTCCATGTCTAAAAATGGTGTTGCTTCCACTTTTTAAAAATCAAGCCTTTTTGGTGCCTGGGGAAGAAAACGCGTGACTCCGCGGTCAGGAAAATGCTGCCCAGGAACCAAACTGTTTTTTGAAGCCAAATTTTTTTTTGAAACCAAAGGGAAAAAAGGACACCAGGACAAGATTGAGGGTGGAATTCCATGTCTAAAAATGGTGTTGCTTCCACTTTTTAAAAATCAAGCCTTTTTGGTGCCTGGGGAAGAAAACGCGTGACTCCGCGGTCAGGAAAATGCTGCCCAGGAACTAAACTGCATTTTGAAGCCAAATTTTTTTTTGAAACCAAAGGGAAAAAAGGACACCAGGACAAGATTGAGGGTGGAATTCCATGTCTAAAAATGGTGTTGCTTCCACTTTTTAAAAATCAAGCCTTTTTGGTGCCTGGGGAAGAAAACGCGTGACTCCGCGGTCAGGAAAATGCTGCCCAGGAACCAAAATGTTTTTTGAAGCCAAATTTTTTTTTGAAACCAAAGGGAAAAAAGGACACCAGGACAAGATTGAGGGTGGAATTCCATGTCTAAAAATGGTGTTGCTTCCACTTTTTAAAAATCAAGCCTTTTTGGTGCCTGGGGAAGAAAACGCGTGACTCCGCGGTCAGGAAAATGCTGCCCAGGAACCAAAATGTTTTTTGAAGCCAAATTTTTTTTTGAAACCAAAGGGAAAAAAGGACACAAGGACAAGATTGAGGGTGGAATTCCATGTCTAAAAATGGTGTTGCTTCCACTTTTTAAAAATCAAGCCTTTTTGGTGCCTGGGGAAGAAAACGCGTGACTCCGCGGTCAGGAAAATGCTGCCCAGGAACCAAAATGTTTTTTGAAGCCAAATTTTTTTTTGAAACCAAAGGGAAAAAAGGACACCAGGACAAGATTGAGGGTGGAATTCCATGTCTAAAAATGGTGTTGCTTCCACTTTTTAAAAATCAAGCCTTTTTGGTGCCTGGGGAAGAAAACGCGTGACTCCGCAGTCAGGAAAATGCTGCCCAGGAACCAAATTGTTTTCTGAATCCGAATTTTTTTTTGAAACCAAAGGCAAAAAAGGTCACCAGGACAAGATTGAGGGTGGAATTCCCTGTCTAAAAATGGTGTTGCTTCCACTTTTTAAAAATCAAGCCTTTTTGGTGCCTGGGGAAGAAAACGCGTGACTCCGTGGTCAGGAAAATGCTGCTCAGGAACTAAACTGCATTTTGAAGCCAAATTTTTTTTTGAAACCAAAGGGAAAAAAGGACACCAGGACAAGATTGAGGGTGGAATTCCATGTCTAAAAATGGTGTTGCTTCCACTTTTTAAAAATCAAGCCTTTTTGGTGCCTGGGGAAGAAAACGCGTGACTCCGCGGTCAGGAAAATGCTGCCCCGGAAGAAAAATGTTTTTCGAAGCTCAATTTTTTTTGGAAACCAAAGGGAAAAAAGGACACCAGGACAAGATTGAGGGTGGAATTCCATGTCTAAAAATGGTGTTGCTTCCACTTTTTAAAAATCAAGCCTTTTTGGTGCCTGGGGAAGAAAACGCGTGACTCCGCGGTCAGGAAAATGCTGCCCAGGAACCAAATTGTTTTCTGAATCTGAATTTTTTTTTGAAACCAAAGGGAAAAAAGGACACCAGGACAAGATTGAGGGTGGAATTCCATGTCTAAAAATGGTGTTGCTTCCACTTTTTAAAAATCAAGCCTTTTTGGCGCCTGGGGAAGAAAACGCGTGACTCCGCGGTCAGGAAAATGCTGCCCAGGAACCAAAATGTTTTTTGAAGCCAAATTTTTTTTTGAAACCAAAGGGAAAAAAGGACACCAGGACAAGATTGAGGGTGGAATTCCATGTCTAAAAATGGTGTTGCTTCCACTTTTTAAAAATCAAGCCTTTTTGGTGGCTGGGGAAGAAAACGCGTGACTCCGCGGTCAGGAAAATGCTGCCCAGGAACCAAAATGTTTTTTGAAGCCAATTTTTTTTTTGAAACCAAAGTGAAAAAAGGACACCAGGACAAGATTGAGGGTGGAATTCCATGTCTAAAAATGGTGTTGCTTCCACTTTTTAAAAATCAAGCCTTTTTGGTGCCTGGGGAAGAAAACGCATGACTCCGCGGTCAGGAAAATGCTGCCCAGGAACCAAACTGTTTTTTGAAGCCAAATTTTTTTTTGAAACCAAAGGGAAAAAAGGACACCAGGACAAGATTGAGGGTGGAATTCCATGTCTAAAAATGGTGTTGCTTCCACTTTTTAAAAATCAAGCCTTTTTGGTGCCTGGGGAAGAAAACGCGTGACTCCGCGGTCAGGAAAATGCTGCCCAGGAACCAAACTGTTTTTTGAAGCCAATTTTTTTTTTGAAACCAAAGTGAAAAAAGGACACCAGGACAAGATTGAGGGTGGAATTTCATGTCTAAAAATGGTGTTGCTTCCACTTTTTAAAAATCAAGCCTTTTTGGTGCCTGGGGAAGAAAACGCATGACTCCGCGGTCAGGAAAATGCTGCCCAGGAACCAAACTGTTTTTTGAAGCCAAATTTTTTTTTGAAACCAAAGGGAAAAAAGGACACCAGGACAAGATTGAGGGTGGAATTCCATGTCTAAAAATGGTGTTGCTTCCACTTTTTAAAAATCAAGCCTTTTTGATGCCTGGGGAAGAAAACGCGTGACTCCGCGGTCAGGAAAATGCTGCCCAGGAACTAAAATGCATTTTGAAGCCAAATTTTTTTTTGAAACCAAAGGGAAAAAAGGACACCAGGACAAGATTGAGGGTGGAATTCCATGTCTAAAAATGGTGTTGCTTCCACTTTTTAAAAATCAAGCCTTTTTGGTGCCTGGGGAAGAAAACGCGTGACTCCGCGGTCAGGAAAATGCTGCCCAGGAACCAAAATGTTTTTTGAAGCCAAATTTTTTTTTGAAACCAAAGGGAAAAAAGGACACCAGGACAAGATTGAGGGTGGAATTCCATGTCTAAAAATGGTGTTGCTTCCACTTTTTAAAAATCAAGCCTTTTTGGCGCCTGGGGAAGAAAACGCGTGACTCCGCGGTCAGGAAAATGCTGCCCAGGAACCAAAATGTTTTTTGAAGCCAAATTTTTTTTTTGAAACCAAAGGGAAAAAAGGACACCAGGACAAGATTGAGGGTGGAATTCCATGTCTAAAAATGGTGTTGCTTCCACTTTTTAAAAATCAAGCCTTTTTGGTGGCTGGGGAAGAAAACGCGTGACTCCGCGGTCAGGAAAATGCTGCCCAGGAACCAAAATGTTTTTTGAAGCCAAATTTTTTTTTTGAAACCAAAGGGAAAAAAGGACACCAGGACAAGATTGAGGGTGGAATTCCATGTCTAAAAATGGTGTTGCTTCCACTTTTTAAAAATCAAGCCTTTTTGGTGCCTGGGGAAGAAAACGCGTGACTCCGCGGTCAGGAAAATGCTGCCCAGGAACCAAACTGTTTTTTGAAGCCAAATTTTTTTTGAAACCAAAGGGAAAAAAGGACACCAGGACAAGATTGAGGGTGGAATTCCATGTCTAAAAATGGTGTTGCTTCCACTTTTTAAAAATCAAGCCTTTTTGGTGCCTGGGGAAAAAAACGCGTGACTCCGCGGTCAGGAAAATGCTGCACAGGAACCAAACTGTTTTTTGAAGCCAAATTTTTTTTTTGAAACCAAAGGGAAAAAAGGACACCAGGACAAGATTGAGGGTGGAATTCCATGTCTAAAAATGGTGTTGCTTCCACTTTTTAAAAATCAAGCCTTTTTGGTGCCTGGGGAAGAAAACGCGTGACTCCGCGGTCAGGAAAATGCTGCCCAGGAACCAAAATGTTTTTTGAAGCCAAATTTTTTTTTGAAACCAAAGTGAAAAAAGGACACCAGGACAAGATTGAGGGTGGAAATCCATGTCTAAAAATGGTGTTGCTTCCACTTTTTAAAAATCAAGCCTTTTTGGTGCCTGGGGAAGAAAACGCGTGACTCCGCGGTCAGGAAAATGCTGCCCAGGAACCAAAATGTTTTTTGAAGCCAATTTTTTTTTTGAAACCAAAGTGAAAAAAGGACACCAGGACAAGATTGAGGGTGGAATTCCATGTCTAAAAATGGTGTTGCTTCCACTTTTTAAAAATCAAGCCTTTTTGGTGCCTGGGGAAGAAAACGCATGACTCCGCGGTCAGGAAAATGCTGCCCAGGAACCAAACTGTTTTTTGAAGCCAAATTTTTTTTTGAAACCAAAGGGAAAAAAGGACACCAGGACAAGATTGAGGGTGGAATTCCATGTCTAAAAATGGTGTTGCTTCCACTTTTTAAAAATCAAGCCTTTTTGGTGCCTGGGGAAGAAAACGTGTGACTCCGCGGTCAGGAAAATGCTGCCCAGGAACCAAACTGTTTTTTGAAGCCAAATTTTTTTTGAAACCAAAGGGAAAAAAGGACACCAGGACAAGATTGAGGGTGGAATTCCATGTCTAAAAATGGTGTTGCTTCCACTTTTTAAAAATCAAGCCTTTTTGGTGCCTTGGAAAAAAACGCGTGACTCCGCGGTCAGGAAAATGCTGCCCAGGAACCAAACTGTTTTTTGAAGCCAAATTTTTTTTTGAAACCAAAGGGAAAAAAGGACACCAGGACAAGATTGAGGGTGGAATTCCATGTCTAAAAATGGTGTTGCTTCCACTTTTTAAAAATCAAGCCTTTTTGGTGCCTGGGGAAGAAAACGCGTGACTCCGCGGTCAGGAAAATGCTGCCCAGGAACCAAAATGTTTTTTTAAGCCAAATTTTTTTTTGAAACCAAAGTGAAAAAAGGACACCAGGACAAGATTGAGGGTGAAAATCCATGTCTAAAAATGGTGTTGCTTCCACTTTTTAAAAATCAAGCCTTTTTGGTGCCTGGGGAAGAAAACGCGTGACTCCACGGTCAGGAAAATGCTGCCCAGGAACCAAAATGTTTTTTGAAGCCAATTTTTTTTTTGAAACCAAAGTGAAAAAAGGACACCAGGACAAGATTGAGGGTGGAATTCCATGTCTAAAAATGGTGTTGCTTCCACTTTTTAAAAATCAAGCCTTTTTGGTGCCTGGGGAAGAAAACGCATGACTCCGCGGTCAGGAAAATGCTGCCCAGGAACCAAACTGTTTTTTGAAGCCAAATTTTTTTTTGAAACCAAAGGGAAAAAAGGACACCAGGACAAGATTGAGGGTGGAATTCCATGTCTAAAAATGGTGTTGCTTCCACTTTTTAAAAATCAAGCCTTTTTGGTGCCTGGGGAAGAAAACGCATGACTCCGCGGTCAGGAAAATGCTGCCCAGGAACCAAACTGTTTTTTGAAGCCAAATTTTTTTTTGAAACCAAAGGGAAAAAAGGACACCAGGACAAGATTGAGGGTGGAATTCCATGTCTAAAAATGGTGTTGCTTCCACTTTTTAAAAATCAAGCCTTTTTGATGCCTGGGGAAGAAAACGTGTGACTCCGCGGTCAGGAAAATGCTGCCCAGGAACTAAACTGCATTTTGAAGCCAAATTTTTTTTTGAAACCAAAGGGAAAAAAGGACACCAGGACAAGATTGAGGGTGGAATTCCATGTCTAAAAATGGTGTTGCTTCCACTTTTTAAAAATCAAGCCTTTTTGGTGCCTGGGGAAGAAAACGCGTGACTCCGCGGTCAGGAAAATGCTGCCCAGGAACCAAAATGTTTTTTGAAGCCAAATTTTTTTTTGAAACCAAAGGGAAAAAAGGACACCAGGACAAGATTGAGGGTGGAATTCCATGTCTAAAAATGGTGTTGCTTCCACTTTTTAAAAATCAAGCCTTTTTGGCGCCTGGGGAAGAAAACGCGTGACTCCGCGGTCAGGAAAATGCTGCCCAGGAACCAAAATGTTTTTTGAAGCCAAATTTTTTTTTCAAACCAAAGGGAAAAAAGGACACCAGGACAAGATTGAGGGTGGAATTCCATGTCTAAAAATGGTGTTGCTTCCACTTTTTAAAAATCAAGCCTTTTTGGTGCCTGGGGAAGAAAACACGTGACTCCGCGGTCAGGAAAATGCTGCCCAGGAACCAAAATGTTTTTTGAAGCCAAATTTTTTTTTGAAACCAAAGGGAAAAAAGGACACCAGGACAAGATTGAGGGTGGAATTCCATGTCTAAAAATGGTGTTGCTTCCACTTTTTAAAAATCAAGCCTTTTTGGTGCCTGGGGAAGAAAACGCGTGACTCCGCGGTCAGGAAAATGCTTCCCAGGAACCAAACTGTTTTTTGAAGCCAAATTTTTTTTGAAACCAAAGGGAAAAAAGGACACCAGGACAAGATTGAGGGTGGAATTCCATGTCTAAAAATGGTGTTGCTTCCACTTTTTAAAAATCAAGCCTTTTTGGTGCCTGGGGAAGAAAACGCGTGACTCCGCGGTCAGGAAAATGCTGCCCAGGAACCAAAATGTTTTTTGAAGCCAAATTTTTTTTTGAAACCAAAGTGAAAAAAGGACACCAGGACAAGATTGAGGGTGGAAATCCATGTCTAAAAATGGTGTTGCTTCCACTTTTTAAAAATCAAGCCTTTTTGGTGCCTGGGGAAGAAAACGCGTGACTCCGCGGTCAGGAAAATGCTGCCCAGGAACCAAAATGTTTTTTGAAGCCAATTTTTTTTTTGAAACCAAAGTGAAAAAAGGACACCAGGACAAGATTGAGGGTGGAATTCCATGTCTAAAAATGGTGTTGCTTCCACTTTTTAAAAATCAAGCCTTTTTGGTGCCTGGGGAAGAAAACGCATGACTCCGCGGTCAGGAAAATGCTGCCCAGGAACCAAACTGTTTTTTGAAGCCAAATTTTTTTTTGAAACCAAAGGGAAAAAAGGACACCAGGACAAGATTGAGGGTGGAATTCCATGTCTAAAAATGGTGTTGCTTCCACTTTTTAAAAATCAAGCCTTTTTGGTGCCTGGGGAAGAAAACGTGTGACTCCGCGGTCAGGAAAATGCTGCCCAGGAACCAAACTGTTTTTTGAAGCCAAATTTTTTTTGAAACCAAAGGGAAAAAAGGACACCAGGACAAGATTGAGGGTGGAATTCCATGTCTAAAAATGGTGTTGCTTCCACTTTTTAAAAATCAAGCCTTTTTGGTGCCTGGGGAAGAAAACGCGTGACTCCGCGGTCAGGAAAATGCTGCCCAGGAACCAAACTGTTTTTTGAAGCCAAATTTTTTTTTGAAACCAAAGGGAAAAAAGGACACCAGGACAAGATTGAGGGTGGAATTCCATGTCTAAAAATGGTGTTGCTTCCACTTTTTAAAAATCAAGCCTTTTTGGTGCCTGGGGAAGAAAACGCGTGACTCCGCGGTCAGGAAAATGCTGCCCAGGAACCAAAATGTTTTTTGAAGCCAAATTTTTTTTTGAAACCAAAGTGAAAAAAGGACACCAGGACAAGATTGAGGGTGGAAATCCATGTCTAAAAATGGTGTTGCTTCCACTTTTTAAAAATCAAGCCTTTTTGGTGCCTGGGGAAGAAAACGCGTGACTCCGCGGTCAGGAAAATGCTGCCCAGGAACCAAACTGTTTTTTGAAGCCAATTTTTTTTTTGAAACCAAAGTGAAAAAAGGACACCAGGTCAAGATTGAGGGTGGAATTCCATGTCTAAAAATGGTGTTGCTTCCACTTTTTAAAAATCAAGCCTTTTTGGTGCCTGGGGAAGAAAACGCGTGACTCCGCGGTCAGGAAAATGCTGCCCCGGAAGAAAAATGTTTTTCGAAGCTCAATTTTTTTTGGAAACCAAAGGGAAAAAAGGACACCAGGAGAAGATTGAGGGTGGAATTCCATGTCTAAAAATTGTGTTGCTTCCACTTTTTAAAAATCAAGCCTTTTTGGCGCCTGGGGAAGAAAACGCGTGACTCCGCGGTCAGGAAAATGCTGCCCAGGAACCAAAATGTTTTTTGAAGCCAAATTTTTTTTTGAAACCAAAGGGAAAAAAGGACACCAGGACAAGATTGAGGGTGGAATTCCATGTCTAAAAATGGTGTTGCTTCCACTTTTTAAAAATCAAGCCTTTTTGGTGCCTGGGGAAGAAAACGCGTGACTCCGCGGTCAGGAAAATGCTGCCCAGGAACCAAAATGTTTTTTGAAGCCAAATATTTTTTTTGAAACCAAAGGGAAAAAAGGACACCAGGACAAGATTGAGGGTGGAATTCCATGTCTAAAAATGGTGTTGCTTCCACTTTTTAAAAATCAAGCCTTTTTGGTGCCTGGGGAAGAAAACGCGTGACTCCGCGGTCAGGAAAATGCTGCCCAGGAACCAAAATGTTTTTTGAAGCCAAATTTTTTTTTGAAACCAAAGGGAAAAAAGGACACCAGGACAAGATTGAGGGTGGAATTCCATGTCTAAAAATGGTGTTGCTTCCACTTTTTAAAAATCAAGCCTTTTTGGTGCCTGGGGAAGAAAACGCGTGACTCCGCGGTCAGGAAAATGCTGCCCAGGAACCAAACTGTTTTTTGAAGCTCAATTTTTTTTGGAAACCAAAGGGAAAAAAGGACACCAGGACAAGATTGAGGGTGGAATTCCATGTCTAAAAATTGTGTTGCTTCCACTTTTTAAAAATCAAGCCTTTTTGGCGCCTGGGGAAGAAAACGCGTGACTCCGCGGTCAGGAAAATGCTGCCCAGGAACCAAAATGTTTTTTGAAGCCAATTTTTTTTTTGAAACCAAAGTGAAAAAAGGACACCAGGACAAGATTGAGGGTGGAATTCCATGTCTAAAAATGGTGTTGCTTCCACTTTTTAAAAATCAAGCCTTTTTGGTGCCTGGGGAAGAAAACGCGTGACTCCGCGGTCAGGAAAATGCTGCCCAGGAACCAAAATGTTTTTTGAAGCCAAATTTTTTTTTGAAACCAAAGGGAAAAAAGGACACCAGGACAAGATTGAGGGTGGAATTCCATGTCTAAAAATGGTGTTGCTTCCACTTTTTAAAAATCAAGCCTTTTTGGTGCCTGGGGAAGAAAACGCGTGACTCCGCGGTCAGGAAAATGCTGCCCAGGAACCAAACTGTTTTTTGAAGCCAAATTTTTTTTTGAAACCAAAGGGAAAAAAGGACACCAGGACAAGATTGAGGGTGGAATTCCATGTCTAAAAATGGTGTTGCTTCCACTTTTTAAAAATCAAGCCTTTTTGGTGCCTGGGGAAGAAAACGCGTGACCCCGCGGTCAGGAAAATGCTGCCCAGGAACCAAAATGTTTTTTGAAGCCAAATTTTTTTTTGAAACCAAAGGGAAAAAAGGACACCAGGACAAGATTGAGGGTGGAATTCCATGTCTAAAAATGGTGTTGCTTCCACTTTTTAAAAATCAAGTCTTTTTGGTGCCTGGGGAAGAAAACGCGTGACTCCGCGGTCAGGAAAATGCTGCCCAGGAACCAAAATGTTTTTTGAAGCCAAATATTTTTTTTGAAACCAAAGGGAAAAAAGGACACCAGGACAAGATTGAGGGTGGAATTCCATGTCTAAAAATTGTGTTGCTTCCACTTTTTAAAAATCAAGCCTTTTTGGCGCCTGGGGAAGAAAACGCGTGACTCCGCGGTCAGGAAAATGCTGCCCAGGAACCAAAATGTTTTTTGAAGCCAATTTTTTTTTTGAAACCAAAGTGAAAAAAGGACACCAGGACAAGATTGAGGGTGGAATTCCATGTCTAAAAATGGTGTTGCTTCCACTTTTTAAAAATCAAGCCTTTTTGGTGCCTGGGGAAGAAAACGCGTGACTCCGCGGTCAGGAAAATGCTGCCCAGGAACCAAAATGTTTTTTGAAGCCAAATTTTTTTTTGAAACCAAAGGGAAAAAAGGACACCAGGACAAGATTGAGGGTGGAATTCCATGTCTAAAAATGGTGTTGCTTCCACTTTTTAAAAATCAAGCCTTTTTGGTGCCTGGGGAAGAAAACGCGTGACTCCGCGGTGAGGAAAATGCTGCCCAGGAACCAAACTGTTTTTTGAAGCCAAATTTTTTTTTGAAACCAAAGGGAAAAAAGGACACCAGGACAAGATTGAGGGTGGAATTCCATGTCTAAAAATGGTGTTGCTTCCACTTTTTAAAAATCAAGCCTTTTTGGTGCCTGGGGAAGAAAACGCGTGACTCCGCGGTCAGGAAAATGCTGCCCAGGAACCAAAATGTTTTTTGAAGCCAAATTTTTTTTTGAAACCAAAGGGAAAAAAGGACACCAGGACAAGATTGAGGGTGGAATTCCATGTCTAAAAATGGTGTTGCTTCCACTTTTTAAAAATCAAGCCTTTTTGGTGCCTGGGGAAGAAAACGCGTGACTCCGCGGTCAGGAAAATGCTGCCCCGGAAGAAAAATGTTTTTCGAAGCTCAATTTTTTTTGGAAACCAAAGGGAAAAAAGGACACCAGGAGAAGATTGAGGGTGGAATTCCATGTCTAAAAATTGTGTTGCTTCCACTTTTTAAAAATCAAGCCTTTTTGGCGCCTGGGGAAGAAAACGCGTGACTCCGCGGTCAGGAAAATGCTGCCCAGGAACCAAAATGTTTTTTGAAGCCAAATTTTTTTTTGAAACCAAAGGGAAAAAAGGACACCAGGACAAGATTGAGGGTGGAATTCCATGTCTAAAAATGGTGTTGCTTCCACTTTTTAAAAATCAAGCCTTTTTGGTGCCTGGGGAAGAAAACGCGTGACTCCGCGGTCAGGAAAATGCTGCCCAGGAACCAAACTGTTTTTTGAAGCCAAATTTTTTTTTGAAACCAAAGGGAAAAAAGGACACCAGGACAAGATTGAGGGTGGAATTCCATGTCTAAAAATGGTGTTGCTTCCACTTTTTAAAAATCAAGCCTTTTTGGTGCCTGGGGAAGAAAACGCGTGACTCCGCGGTCAGGAAAATGCTGCCCAGGAACCAAACTGTTTTTTGAAGCCAATTTTTTTTTTGAAACCAAAGTGAAAAAAGGACACCAGGTCAAGATTGAGGGTGGAATTCCATGTCTAAAAATGGTGTTGCTTCCACTTTTTAAAAATCAAGCCTTTTTGGTGCCTGGGGAAGAAAACGCGTGACTCCGCGGTCAGGAAAATGCTGCCCCGGAAGAAAAATGTTTTTCGAAGCTCAATTTTTTTGGAAACCAAAGGGAAAAAAGGACACCAGGAGAAGATTGAGGGTGGAATTCCATGTCTAAAAATTGTGTTGCTTCCACTTTTTAAAAATCAAGCCTTTTTGGCGCCTGGGGAAGAAAACGCGTGACTCCGCGGTCAGGAAAATGCTGCCCAGGAACCAAAATGTTTTTTGAAGCCAAATTTTTTTTTGAAACCAAAGGGAAAAAAGGACACCAGGACAAGATTGAGGGTGGAATTCCATGTCTAAAAATGGTGTTGCTTCCACTTTTTAAAAATCAAGCCTTTTTGGTGCCTGGGGAAGAAAACGCGTGACTCCGCGGTCAGGAAAATGCTGCCCAGGAACCAAAATGTTTTTTGAAGCCAAATATTTTTTTTAAAACCAAAGGGAAAAAAGGACACCAGGACAAGATTGAGGGTGGAATTCCATGTCTAAAAATGGTGTTGCTTCCACTTTTTAAAAATCAAGCCTTTTTGGTGCCTGGGGAAGAAAACGCGTGACTCCGCGGTCAGGAAAATGCTGCCCAGGAACCAAAATGTTTTTTGAAGCCAAATTTTTTTTTGAAACCAAAGGGAAAAAAGGACACCAGGACAAGATTGAGGGTGGAATTCCATGTCTAAAAATGGTGTTGCTTCCACTTTTTAAAAATCAAGCCTTTTTGGTGCCTGGGGAAGAAAACGCGTGACTCCGCGGTCAGGAAAATGCTGCCCAGGAACCAAACTGTTTTTTGAAGCCAATTTTTTTTTTGAAACCAAAGTGAAAAAAGGACACCAGGTCAAGATTGAGGGTGGAATTCCATGTCTAAAAATGGTGTTGCTTCCACTTTTTAAAAATCAAGCCTTTTTGGTGCCTGGGGAAGAAAACGCATGACTCCGCGGTCAGGAAAATGCTGCCCAGGAACCAAACTGTTTTTTGAAGCCAAATTTTTTTTTGAAACCAAAGGGAAAAAAGGACACCAGGACAAGATTGAGGGTGGAATTCCATGTCTAAAAATGGTGTTGCTTCCACTTTTTAAAAATCAAGCCTTTTTGGTGCCTGGGGAAGAAAACGCGTGACTCCGCGGTCAGGAAAATGCTGCCCAGGAACCAAAATGTTTTTTGAAGCCAAATTTTTTTTTGAAACCAAAGGGAAAAAAGGACACCAGGACAAGATTGAGGGTGGAATTCCATGTCTAAAAATGGTGTTGCTTCCACTTTTTAAAAATCAAGCCTTTTTGATGCCTGGGGAAGAAAACGCGTGACTCCGCGGTCAGGAAAATGCTGCCCAGGAACTAAACTGCATTTTGAAGCCAAATTTTTTTTTGAAACCAAAGGGAAAAAAGGACACCAGGACAAGATTGAGGGTGGAATTCCATGTCTAAAAATGGTGTTGCTTCCACTTTTTAAAAATCAAGCCTTTTTGGTGCCTGGGGAAGAAAACGCGTGACTCCGCGGTCAGGAAAATGCTGCCCAGGAACCAAAATGTTTTTTGAAGCCAAATTTTTTTTTGAAACCAAAGGGAAAAAAGGACACCAGGACAAGATTGAGGGTGGAATTCCATGTCTAAAAATGGTGTTGCTTCCACTTTTTAAAAATCAAGCCTTTTTGGCGCCTGGGGAAGAAAACGCGTGACTCCGCGGTCAGGAAAATGCTGCCCAGGAACCAAAATGTTTTTTGAAGCCAAATTTTTTTTTGAAACCAAAGGGAAAAAAGGACACCAGGACAAGATTGAGGGTGGAATTCCATGTCTAAAAATGGTGTTGCTTCCACTTTTTAAAAATCAAGCCTTTTTGGTGCCTGGGGAAGAAAACGCGTGACTCCGCGGTCAGGAAAATGCTGCCCAGGAACCAAAATGTTTTTTGAAGCCAAATTTTTTTTTGAAACCAAAGGGAAAAAAGGACACCAGGACAAGATTGAGGGTGGAATTCCATGTCTAAAAATGGTGTTGCTTCCACTTTTTAAAAATCAAGCCTTTTTGGTGCCTGGGGAAGAAAACGCGTAACTCCGCGGTCAGGAAAATGCTGCCCAGGAACCAAACTGTTTTTTGAAGCCAAATTTTTTTTGAAACCAAAGGGAAAAAAGGACACCAGGACAAGATTGAGGGTGGAATTCCATGTCTAAAAATGGTGTTGCTTCCACTTTTTAAAAATCAAGCCTTTTTGGTGCCTGGGGAAAAAAACGCGTGACTCCGCGGTCAGGAAAATGCTGCCCAGGAACCAAAATGTTTTTTGAAGCCAAATTTTTTTTTGAAACCAAAGGGAAAAAAGGACACCAGGACAAGATTGAGGGTGGAATTCCATGTCTAAAAATGGTGTTGCTTCCACTTTTTAAAAATCAAGCCTTTTTGGTGCCTGGGGAAGAAAACGCGTGACTCCGCGGTCAGGAAAATGCTGCCCAGGAACCAAAATGTTTTTTGAAGCCAAATTTTTTTTTGAAACCAAAGTGAAAAAAGGACACCAGGACAAGATTGAGGGTGGAAATCCATGTCTAAAAATGGTGTTGCTTCCACTTTTTAAAAATCAAGCCTTTTTGGTGCCTGGGGAAGAAAACGCGTGACTCCGCGGTCAGGAAAATGCTGCCCAGGAACCAAAATGTTTTTTGAAGCCAATTTTTTTTTTGAAACCAAAGTGAAAAAAGGACACCAGGACAAGATTGAGGGTGGAATTCCATGTCTAAAAATGGTGTTGCTTCCACTTTTTAAAAATCAAGCCTTTTTGGTGCCTGGGGAAGAAAACGCATGACTCCGCATTCAGGAAAATGCTGCCCAGGAACCAAACGGTTTTTTGAAGCCAAATTTTTTTTTGAAACCAAAGGGAAAAAAGGACACCAGGACAAGATTGAGGGTGGAATTCCATGTCTAAAAATGGTGTTGCTTCCACTTTTTAAAAATCAAGCCTTTTTGGTGCCTGGGGAAGAAAACGCGTGACTCCGCGTTCAGGAAAATGCTGCCCAGGAACCAAAATGTTTTTTGAAGCCAATTTTTTTTTTGAAACCAAAGTGAAAAAAGGACACCAGGACAAGATTGAGGGTGGAATTCCATGTCTAAAAATGGTGTTGCTTCCACTTTTTAAAAATCAAGCCTTTTTGGTGCCTGGGGAAGAAAACGCATGACTCCGCGGTCAGGAAAATGCTGCCAAGGAACCAAACTGTTTTTTGAAGCCAAATTTTTTTTTGAAACCAAAGGGAAAAAAGGACACCAGGACAAGATTGAGGGTGGAATTCCATGTCTAAAAATGGTGTTGCTTCCACTTTTTAAAAATCAAGCCTTTTTGGTGCCTGGGGAAGAAAACGCGTGACTCCGCGGTCAGGAAAATGCTGCCCAGGAACTAAACTGCATTTTGAAGCCAAATTTTTTTTTGAAACCAAAGGGAAAAAAGGACACCAGGACAAGATTGAGGGTGGAATTCCATGTCTAAAAATGGTGTTGCTTCCACTTTTTAAAAATCAAGCCTTTTTGGTGCCTGGGGAAGAAAACGCGTGACTCCGCGGTCAGGAAAATGCTGCCCAGGAACCAAAATGTTTTTTGAAGCCAAATTTTTTTTTGAAACCAAAGGGAAAAAAGGACACCAGGACAAGATTGAGGGTGGAATTCCATGTCTAAAAATGGTGTCGCTTCCACTTTTTAAAAATCAAGCCTTTTTGGTGCCTGGGGAAGAAAACGCGTGACTCCGCGGTCAGGAAAATGCTGCCCAGGAACCAAATTGTTTTTTGACGCCAAATTTTTTTTTGAAACCAAAGGGAAAAAAGGACACCAGGACAAGATTGAGGGTGGAATTCCATGTCTAAAAATGGTGTTGCTTCCACTTTTTAAAAATCAAGCCTTTTTGGTGCCTGGGGAAGAAAACGCGTGACTCCGCGGTCAGGAAAATGCTGCCCAGGAACCAAATTGTTTTCTGAATCCAAATTTTTTTTTGAAACCAAAGGCAAAAAAGGACACCAGGACAAGATTGAGGGTGGAATTCCATGTCTAAAAATGGTGTTGCTTCCACTTTTTAAAAATCAAGCCTTTTTGGTGCCTGGGGAAGAAAACGCGTGACTCCGCGGTCAGGAAAATGCTGCCCAGGAACCAAATTCTTTTCTGAATCTGAATTTTTTTTTGAAACCAAATGGAAAAAAGGACACCAGGACAAGATTGAGGGTGGAATACCATGTCTAAAAATGGTGTTGCTTCCACTTTTTAAAAATCAAGCCTTTTTGGTGCCTGGGGAAGAAAACGCGTGACTCCGCGGTCAGGAAAATGCTGCCCAGGAACCAAATTGTTTTCTGAATCCAAATTTTTTTTTGAAACCAAAGGCAAAAAAGGTCACCAGGACAAGATTGAGGGTGGAATTCCATGTCTAAAAATGGTGTTGCTTCCACTTTTTAAAAATCAAGCCTTTTTGGTGCCTGGGGAAGAAAACGCGTGACTCCGCGGTCAGGAAAATGCTGCCCCGGAAGAAAAATGTTTTTCGAAGCTCAATTTTTTTTGGAAACCAAACGGAAAAAAGGACACCAGGACAAGATTGAGGGTGGAATTCCATGTCTAAAAATGGTGTTGCTTCCACTTTTTAAAAATCAAGCCTTTTTGGTGCCTGGGGAAGAAAACGCGTGACTCCGCGGTCAGGAAAATGCTGCCCAGGAACCAAATTCTTTTCTGAATCTGAATTTTTTTTTGAAACCAAATGGAAAAAAGGACACCAGGACAAGATTGAGGGTGGAATTCCATGTCTAAAAATGGTGTTGCTTCCACTTTTTAAAAATCAAGCCTTTTTGGTGCCTGGGGAAGAAAACGCGTGACTCCGCGGTCAGGAAAATGCTGCCCAGGAACCAAAATGTTTTTTGAAGCCAAATTTTTTTTTGAAACCAAAGGGAAAAAAGGACACCAGGACAAGATTGAGGGTGGAATTCCATGTCTAAAAATGGTGTTGCTTCCACTTTTTAAAAATCAAGCCTTTTTGGTGCCTGGGGAAGAAAACGCGTGACTCCGCGGTCAGGAAAATGCTGCCCAGGAACCAAAATGTTTTTTGAAGCCAAATTTTTTTTTGAAACCAAAGGGAAAAAAGGACACCAGTACAAGATTGAGGGTGGAATTCCATGTCTAAAAATGGTGTTGCTTCCACTTTTTAAAAATCAAGCCTTTTTGGTGCCTGGGGAAGAAAACGCGTGACTCCGCGGTCAGGAAAATGCTGCCCTGGAAGAAAAATCTTTTTCGAAGCTCAATTTTTTTTGGAAACCAAAGGGAAAAAAGGACACCAGGAGAAGATTGAGGGTGGAATTCCATGTCTAAAAATTGTGTTGCTTCCACTTTTTAAAAATCAAGCCTTTTTGGCGCCTGGGGAAGAAAACGCGTGACTCCGCGGTCAGGAAAATGCTGCCCAGGAACCAAAATGTTTTTTGAAGCCAAATTTTTTTTTGAAACCAAAGGGAAAAAAGGACACCAGGACAAGATTGAGGGTGGAATTCCATGTCTAAAAATGGTGTTGCTTCCACTTTTTAAAAATCAAGCCTTTTTGGTGCCTGGGGAAGAAAACGCGTGACTCCGCGGTCAGGAAAATGCTGCCCAGGAACCAAAATGTTTTTTGAAGCCAAATTTTTTTTTGAAACCAAAGGGAAAAAAGGACACCAGGACAAGATTGAGGGTGGAATTCCATGTCTAAAAATGGTGTTGCTTCCACTTTTTAAAAATCAAGCCTTTTTGGTGCCTGGGGAAGAAAACGCGTGACTCCGCGGTCAGGAAAATGCTGCCCAGGAACCAAACTGTTTTTTGAAGCCAAATTTTTTTTTGAAACCAAAGGGAAAAAAGGACACCAGGACAAGATTGAGGGTGGAATTCCATGTCTAAAAATGGTGTTGCTTCCACTTTTTAAAAATCAAGCCTTTTTGGTGCCTGGGGAAGAAAACGCGTGACTCCGCGGTCAGGAAAATGCTGCCCAGGAACCAAAATGTTTTTTGAAGCCAAATTTTTTTTGAAACCAAAGGGAAAAAAGGACACCAGGACAAGATTGAGGGTGGAATTCCATGTCTAAAAATGGTGTTGCTTCCACTTTTTAAAAATCAAGCCTTTTTGGTGCCTGGGGAAGAAAACGCGTGACTCCGCGGTCAGGAAAATGCTGCCCAGGAACCAAAATGTTTTTTGAAGCCAAATTTTTTTTTGAAACCAAAGGGAAAAAAGGACACCAGGACAAGATTGAGGGTGGAATTCCATGTCTAAAAATGGTGTTGCTTCCACTTTTTAAAAATCAAGCCTTTTTGGTGCCTGGGGATGAAAACGCGTGACTCCGCGGTCAGGAAAATGCTGCCCAGGAACCAAAATGTTTTTTGAAGCCAAATTTTTTTTTTGAAACCAAAGGGAAAAAAGGACACCAGGACAAGATTGAGGGTGGAATTCCATGTCTAAAAATGGTGTTGCTTCCACTTTTTAAAAATCAAGCCTTTTTGGTGCCTGGGGAAGAAAACGCGTGACTCCGCGGTCAGGAAAATGCTGCCCAGGAACCAAACTGTTTTTTGAAGCCAAATTTTTTTTTGAAACCAAAGGGAAAAAAGGACACCAGGACAAGATTGAGGGTGGAATTCCATGTCTAAAAATGGTGTTGCTTCCACTTTTTAAAAATCAAGCCTTTTTGGTGCCTGGGGAAGAAAACGTGTGACTCCGCGGTCAGGAAAATGCTGCCCAGGAACCAAACTGTTTTTTGAAGCCAAATTTTTTTTGAAACCAAAGGGAAAAAAGGACACCAGGACAAGATTGAGGGTGGAATTCCATGTCTAAAAATGGTGTTGCTTCCACTTTTTAAAAATCAAGCCTTTTTGGTGCCTGGGGAAGAAAACGCGTGACTCCGCGGTCAGGAAAATGCTGCCCAGGAACCAAACTGTTTTTTGAAGCCAAATTTTTTTTTGAAACCAAAGGGAAAAAAGGACACCAGGACAAGATTGAGGGTGGAATTCGATGTCTAAAAATGGTGTTGCTTCCACTTTTTAAAAATCAAGCCTTTTTGGTGCCTGGGGAAGAAAACGCGTGACTCCGCGGTCAGGAAAATGCTGCCCAGGAACCAAAATGTTTTTTGAAGCCAAATTTTTTTTTGAAACCAAAGGGAAAAAAGGACACCAGGACAAGATTGAGGGTGGAAATCCATGTCTAAAAATGGTGTTGCTTCCACTTTTTAAAAATCAAGCCTTTTTGGTGCCTGGGGAAGAAAACGCGTGACTCCGCGGTCAGGAAAATGCTGCCCAGGAACCAAACTGTTTTTTGAAGCCAATTTTTTTTTTGAAACCAAAGTGAAAAAAGGACACCAGGACAAGATTGAGGGTGGAATTCCATGTCTAAAAATGGTGTTGCTTCCACTTTTTAAAAATCAAGCCTTTTTGGTGCCTGGGGAAGAAAATGCATGACTCCGCGGTCAGGAAAATGCTGCCCAGGAACCAACCTGTTTTTTGAAGCCAAATTTTTTTTTGAAACCAAAGGGAAAAAAGGACACCAGGACAAGATTGAGGGTGGAATTCCATGTCTAAAAATGGTGTTGCTTCCACTTTTTAAAAATCAAGCCTTTTTGGTGCCTGGGGAAGAAAACGCGTGACTCCGCGGTCAGGAAAATGCTGCCCAGGAACTAAACTGCATTTTGAAGCCAAATTTTTTTTTGAAACCAAAGGGAAAAAAGGACACCAGGACAAGATTGAGGGTGGAATTCGATGTCTAAAAATGGTGTTGCTTCCACTTTTTAAAAATCAAGCCTTTTTGGTGCCGGGGGAAGAAAACGCGTGACTCCGCGGTCAGGAAAATGCTGCCCAGGAACCAAAATGTTTTTTGAAGCCAAATTTTTTTTTGAAACCAAAGGGAAAAAAGGACACCAGGACAAGATTGAGGGTGGAATTCCATGTCTAAAAATGGTGTTGCTTCCACTTTTTAAAAATCAAGCCTTTTTGGTGCCGGGGGAAGAAAACGCGTGACTCCGCGGTCAGGAAAATGCTGCCCAGGAACCAAAATGTTTTTTGAAGCCAAATTTTTTTTTGAAACCAAAGGGAAAAAAGGACACCAGGACAAGATTGAGGGTGGAATTCCATGTCTAAAAATGGTGTTGCTTCCACTTTTTAAAAATCAAGCCTTTTTGGTGCCTGGGGAAGAAAACGCGTGACTCCGCGGTCAGGAAAATGCTGCCCAGGAACCAAAATGTTTTTTGAAGCCAAATTTTTTTTTGAAACCAAAGGGAAAAAAGGACACCAGGACAAGATTGAGGGTGGAATTCCATGTCTAAAAATGGTGTTGCTTCCACTTTTTAAAAATCAAGCCTTTTTGGTGCCTGGGGAAGAAAATGCATGACTCCGCGGTCAGGAAAATGCTGCCCAGGAACCAACCTGTTTTTTGAAGCCAAATTTTTTTTTGAAACCAAAGGGAAAAAAGGACACCAGGACAAGATTGAGGGTGGAATTCCATGTCTAAAAATGGTGTTGCTTCCACTTTTTAAAAATCAAGCCTTTTTGGTGCCTGGGGAAGAAAACGCGTGACTCCGCGGTCAGGAAAATGCTGCCCAGGAACTAAACTGCATTTTGAAGCCAAATTTTTTTTTGAAACCAAAGGGAAAAAAGGACACCAGGACAAGATTGAGGGTGGAATTCGATGTCTAAAAATGGTGTTGCTTCCACTTTTTAAAAATCAAGCCTTTTTGGTGCCGGGGGAAGAAAACGCGTGACTCCGCGGTCAGGAAAATGCTGCCCAGGAACCAAAATGTTTTTTGAAGCCAAATTTTTTTTTGAAACCAAAGGGAAAAAAGGACACCAGGACAAGATTGAGGGTGGAATTCCATGTCTAAAAATGGTGTTGCTTCCACTTTTTAAAAATCAAGCCTTTTTGGTGCCGGGGGAAGAAAACGCGTGACTCCGCGGTCAGGAAAATGCTGCCCAGGAACCAAAATGTTTTTTGAAGCCAAATTTTTTTTTGAAACCAAAGGGAAAAAAGGACACCAGGACAAGATTGAGGGTGGAATTCCATGTCTAAAAATGGTGTTGCTTCCACTTTTTAAAAATCAAGCCTTTTTGGTGCCTGGGGAAGAAAACGCGTGACTCCGCGGTCAGGAAAATGCTGCCCAGGAACCAAAATGTTTTTTGAAGCCAAATTTTTTTTTGAAACCAAAGGGAAAAAAGGACACCAGGACAAGATTGAGGGTGGAATTCCATGTCTAAAAATGGTGTTGCTTCCACTTTTTAAAAATCAAGCCTTTTTGGTGCCTGGGGAAGAAAACGCGTGACTCCGCGGTCAGGAAAATGCTGCCCAGGAACCAAATTGTTTTCTGAATCCGAATTTTTTTTTGAAACCAAAGGCAAAAAAGGTCACCAGGACAAGATTGAGGGTGGAATTCCATGTCTAAAAATGGTGTTGCTTCCACTTTTTAAAAATCAAGCCTTTTTGGTGCCTGGGGAAGAAAACGCGTGACTCCGTGGTCAGGAAAATGCTGCCCCGGAAGAAAAATGTTTTTCGAAGCTCAATTTTTTTTGGAAACCAAAGGGAAAAAAGGACACCAGGACAAGATTGAGGGTGGAATTCCATGTCTAAAAATGGTGTTGCTTCCACTTTTTAAAAATCAAGCCTTTTTGGTGCCTGGGGAAGAAAACGCGTGACTCCGCGGTCAGGAAAATGCTGCCCAGGAACCAAATTCTTTTCTGAATCTGAATTTTTTTTTGAAACCAAATGGAAAAAAGGACACCAGGACAAGATTGAGGGTGGAATTCCATGTCTAAAAATGGTGTTGCTTCCACTTTTTAAAAATCAAGCCTTTTTGGTGCCTGGGGAAGAAAACGCGTGACTCCGCGGTCAGGAAAATGCTGCCCAGGAACCAAAATGTTTTTTGAAGCCAAATTTTTTTTTGAAACCAAAGGGAAAAAAGGACACCAGGACAAGATTGAGGGTGGAATTCCATGTCTAAAAATGGTGTTGCTTCCACTTTTTAAAAATCAAGCCTTTTTGGTGCCTGGGGAAGAAAACGCGTGACTCCGCGGTCAGGAAAATGCTGCCCAGGAACCAAAATGTTTTTTGAAGCCAAATTTTTTTTTGAAACCAAAGGGAAAAAAGGACACCAGGACAAGATTGAGGGTGGAATTCCATGTCTAAAAATGGTGTTGCTTCCACTTTTTAAAAATCAAGCCTTTTTGGTGCCTGGGGAAGAAAACGCGTGACTCCGCGGTCAGGAAAATGCTGCCCCGGAAGAAAAATGTTTTTCGAAGCTCAATTTTTTTTGGAAACCAAAGGGAAAAAAGGACACCAGGAGAAGATTGAGGGTGGAATTCCATGTCTAAAAATTGTGTTGCTTCCACTTTTTAAAAATCAAGCCTTTTTGGCGCCTGGGGAAGAAAACGCGTGACTCCGCGGTCAGGAAAATGCTGCCCAGGAACCAAAATGTTTTTTGAAGCCAAATTTTTTTTTGAAACCAAAGTGAAAAAAGGACACCAGGACAAGATTGAGGGTGGAATTCCATGTCTAAAAATGGTGTTGCTTCCACTTTTTAAAAATCAAGCCTTTTTGGTGCCTGGGGAAGAAAACGCGTGACTCGGCGGTCAGGAAAATGCTGCCCAGGAACCAAAATGTTTTTTGAAGCCAAATTTTTTTTTGAAACCAAAGGGAAAAAAGGACACCAGGACAAGATTGAGGGTGGAATTCCATGTCTAAAAATGGTGTTGCTTCCACTTTTTAAAAATCAAGCCTTTTTGGTGCCTGGGGAAGAAAACGCGTGACTCCGCGGTCAGGAAAATGCTGCCCAGGAACCAAAATGTTTTTTGAAGCCAAATTTTTTTTTGAAACCAAAGGGAAAAAAGGACACCAGGACAAGATTGAGGGTGGAATTCCATGTCTAAAAATGGTGTTGCTTCCACTTTTTAAAAATCAAGCCTTTTTGGTGCCTGGGGAAGAAAACGCGTGACTCCGCGGTCAGGAAAATGCTGCCCAGGAACCAAAATGTTTTTTGAAGCCAAATTTTTTTTTGAAACCAAAGGGAAAAAAGGACACCAGGACAAGATTGAGGGTGGAATTCCATGTCTAAAAATGGTGTTGCTTCCACTTTTTAAAAATCAAGCCTTTTTGGTGCCTGGGGAAGAAAACGCGTGACTCCGCGGTCAGGAAAATGCTGCCCCGGAAGAAAAATGTTTTTCGAAGCTCAATTTTTTTTGGAAACCAAAGGGAAAAAAGGACACCAGGAGAAGATTGAGGGTGGAATTCCATGTCTAAAAATTGTGTTGCTTCCACTTTTTAAAAATCAAGCCTTTTTGGCGCCTGGGGAAGAAAACGCGTGACTCCGCGGTCAGGAAAATGCTGCCCAGGAACCAAAATGTTTTTTGAAGCCAAATTTTTTTTTGAAACCAAAGTGAAAAAAGGACACCAGGACAAGATTGAGGGTGGAATTCCATGTCTAAAAATGGTGTTGCTTCCACTTTTTAAAAATCAAGCCTTTTTGGTGCCTGGGGAAGAAAACGCGTGACTCGGCGGTCAGGAAAATGCTGCCCAGGAACCAAAATGTTTTTTGAAGCCAAATTTTTTTTTGAAACCAAAGGGAAAAAAGGACACCAGGACAAGATTGAGGGTGGAATTCCATGTCTAAAAATGGTGTTGCTTCCACTTTTTAAAAATCAAGCCTTTTTGGTGCCTGGGGAAGAAAACGCGTGACTCCGCGGTCAGGAAAATGCTGCCCAGGAACCAAAATGTTTTTTGAAGCCAAATTTTTTTTTGAAACCAAAGGGAAAAAAGGACACCAGGACAAGATTGAGGGTGGAATTCCATGTCTAAAAATGGTGTTGCTTCCACTTTTTAAAAATCAAGCCTTTTTGGTGCCTGGGGAAGAAAACGCGTGACTCCGCGGTCAGGAAAATGCTGCCCAGGAACCAAAATGTTTTTTGAAGCCAAATTTTTTTTTGAAACCAAAGGGAAAAAAGGACACCAGGACAAGATTGAGGGTGGAATTCCATGTCTAAAAATGGTGTTGCTTCCACTTTTTAAAAATCAAGCCTTTTTGGTGCCTGGGGAAGAAAACGCGTGACTCCGCGGTCAGGAAAATGCTGCCCAGGAACCAAAATGTTTTTTGAAGCCAAATTTTTTTTTTGAAACCAAAGGGAAAAAAGGACACCAGGACAAGATTGAGGGTGGAATTCCATGTCTAAAAATGGTGTTGCTTCCACTTTTTAAAAATCAAGCCTTTTTGGTGCCTGGGGAAGAAAACGCGTGACTCCGCGGTCAGGAAAATGCTGCCCAGGAACCAAACTGTTTTTTGAAGCCAAATTTTTTTTTGAAACCAAAGGGAAAAAAGGACACCAGGACAAGATTGAGGGTGGAATTCCATGTCTAAAAATGGTGTTGCTTCCACTTTTTAAAAATCAAGCCTTTTTGGTGCCTGGGGAAGAAAACGCGTGACTCCGCGGTCAGGAAAATGCTGCCCAGGAACCAAACTGTTTTTTGAAGCCAATTTTTTTTTTGAAACCAAAGTGAAAAAAGGACACCAGGACAAGATTGAGGGTGGAATTCCATGTCTAAAAATGGTGTTGCTTCCACTTTTTAAAAATCAAGCCTTTTTGGTGCCTGGGGAAGAAAACGCATGACTCCGCGGTCAGGAAAATGCTGCCCAGGAACCAAACTGTTTTTTGAAGCCAAATTTTTTTTTGAAACCAAAGGGAAAAAAGGACACCAGGACAAGATTGAGGGTGGAATTCCATGTCTAAAAATGGTGTTGCTTCCACTTTTTAAAAATCAAGCCTTTTTGGTGCCTGGGGAAGAAAACGCGTGACTCCGCGGTCAGGAAAATGCTGCCCAGGAACCAAAATGTTTTTTGAAGCCAAATTTTTTTTTGAAACCAAAGGGAAAAAAGGACACCAGGACAAGATTGAGGGTGGAATTCCATGTCTAAAAATGGTGTTGCTTCCACTTTTTAAAAATCAAGCCTTTTTGGTGCCTGGGGAAGAAAACGCGTGACTCCGCGGTCAGGAAAATGCTGCCCAGGAACCAAAATGTTTTTTGAAGCCAAATTTTTTTTTTGAAACCAAAGGGAAAAAAGGACACCAGGACAAGATTGAGGGTGGAATTCCATGTCTAAAAATGGTGTTGCTTCCACTTTTTAAAAATCAAGCCTTTTTGGTGCCTGGGGAAGAAAACGCGTGACTCCGCGGTCAGGAAAATGCTGCCCAGGAACCAAACTGTTTTTTGAAGCCAAATTTTTTTTTGAAACCAAAGTGAAAAAAGGACACCAGGACAAGATTGAGGGTGGAATTCCATGTCTAAAAATGGTGTTGCTTCCACTTTTTAAAAATCAAGCCTTTTTGGTGCCTGGGGAAGAAAACGCGTGACTCCGTGGTCAGGAAAATGCTGCCCAGGAACCAAAATGTTTTTTGAAGCCAAATTTTTTTTTGAAACCAAAGGGAAAAAAGGACACCAGGACAAGATTGAGGGTGGAATTCCATGTCTAAAAATGGTGTTGCTTCCACTTTTTAAAAATCAAGCCTTTTTGGTGCCTGGGGAAGAAAACGCGTGACTCCGCGGTCAGGAAAATGCTGCCCAGGAACCAAAATGTTTTTTGAAGCCAAATTTTTTTTTGAAACCAAAGGGAAAAAAGGACACCAGGACAAGATTGAGGGTGGAATTCCATGTCTAAAAATGGTGTTGCTTCCACTTTTTAAAAATCAAGCCTTTTTGGTGCCTGGGGAAGAAAACGCGTGACTCCGCGGTCAGGAAAATGCTGCCCAGGAACCAAACTGTTTTTTGAAGCCAATTTTTTTTTTGAAACCAAAGTGAAAAAAGGACACCAGGACAAGATTGAGGGTGGAATTCCATGTCTAAAAATGGTGTTGCTTCCACTTTTTAAAAATCAAGCCTTTTTGGTGCCTGGGGAAGAAAACGCATGACTCCGCGGTCAGGAAAATGCTGCCCAGGAACCAAACTGTTTTTTGAAGCCAAATTTTTTTTTGAAACCAAAGGGAAAAAAGGACACCAGGACAAGATTGAGGGTGGAATTCCATGTCTAAAAATGGTGTTGCTTCCACTTTTTAAAAATCAAGCCTTTTTGGTGCCTGGGGAAGAAAACGCGTGACTCCGCGGTCAGGAAAATGCTGCCCAGGAACCAAAATGTTTTTTGAAGCCAAATTTTTTTTTTGAAACCAAAGGGAAAAAAGGACACCAGGACAAGATTGAGGGTGGAATTCCATGTCTAAAAATGGTGTTGCTTCCACTTTTTAAAAATCAAGCCTTTTTGGTGCCTGGGGAAGAAAACGCGTGACTCCGCGGTCAGGAAAATGCTGCCCAGGAACCAAACTGTTTTTTGAAGCCAAATTTTTTTTTGAAACCAAAGTGAAAAAAGGACACCAGGACAAGATTGAGGGTGGAATTCCATGTCTAAAAATGGTGTTGCTTCCACTTTTTAAAAATCAAGCCTTTTTGGTGCCTGGGGAAGAAAACGCGTGACTCCGTGGTCAGGAAAATGCTGCCCAGGAACCAAATGTTTTTTGAAGCCAAATTTTTTTTTGAAACCAAAGGGAAAAAAGGACACCAGGACAAGATTGAGGGTGGAATTCCATGTCTAAAAATGGTGTTGCTTCCACTTTTTAAAAATCAAGCCTTTTTGGTGCCTGGGGAAGAAAACGCGTGACTCCGCGGTCAGGAAAATGCTGCCCAGGAACCAAAATGTTTTTTGAAGCCAAATTTTTTTTTGAAACCAAAGGGAATAAAGGACACCAGGACAAGATTGAGGGTGGAATTCCATGTCTAAAAATGGTGTTGCTTCCACTTTTTAAAAATCAAGCCTTTTTGGTGCCTGGGGAAGAAAACGCGTGACTCCGCGGTCAGGAAAATGCTGCCCAGGAACCAAAATGTTTTTTGAAGCCAATTTTTTTTTTGAAACCAAAGGGAAAAAAGGACACCAGGACAAGATTGAGGGTGGAATTCCATGTCTAAAAATGGTGTTGCTTCCACTTTTTAAAAATCAAGCCTTTTTGGTGCCTGGGGAAGAAAACGCGTGACTCCGCGGTCAGGAAAATGCTGCCCAGGAATCAAAATGTTTTTTGAAGCCAATTTTTTTTTTGAAACCAAAGGGAAAAAAGGACACCAGGACAAGATTGAGGGTGGAATTCCATGTCTAAAAATGGTGTTGCTTCCACTTTTTAAAAATCAAGCCTTTTTGGTGCCTGGGGAAGAAAACGCGTGACTCCGCGGTCAGGAAAATGCTGCCCAGGAAACAAAATGTTTTTTGAAGCCAAATTTTTTTTTGAAACCAAAGTGAAAAAAGGACACCAGGACAAGATTGAGGGTGGAATTCCATGTCTAAAAATGGTGTTGCTTCCACTTTTTAAAAATCAAGCCTTTTTGGTGCCTGGGGAAGAAAACGCGTGACTCCGCGGTCAGGAAAATGCTGCCCAGGAATCAAAATGTTTTTTGAAGCCAAATTTTTTTTTTTAAACCAAAGGGAAAAAAGGACACCAGGACAAGATTGAGGGTGGAATTCCATGTCTAAAAATGGTGTTGCTTCCACTTTTTAAAAATCAAGCCTTTTTGGTGCCTGGGGAAGAAAACACGTGACTCCGCGGTCAGGAAAATGCTTTCCAGGAACCAAATTGTTTTCTGAATCCGAATTTTTTTTTGAAACCAAAGGGAAAAAAGGACACCAGGACAAGATTGAGGGTGGAATTCCATGTCTAAAAATGGTGTTGCTTCCACTTTTTAAAAATCAAGCCTTATTGGTGCCTGGGGAAGAAAACGCGTGACTCCGCGGTCAGGAAAATGCTGCCCAGGAAACAAAATGTTTTTTGAAGCCAAATTTTTTTTGAAACCAAAGGGAAAAAAGGACACCAGGACAAGATTGAGGGTGGAATTCCATGTCTAAAAATGGTGTTGCTTCCACTTTTTAAAAATCAAGCCTTTTTGGTGCCTGGGGAAGAAAACGCGTGACTCCGCGGTCAGGAAAATGCTGCCCAGGAACCAAAATGTTTTTTGAAGCCAAATTTTTTTTTGAAACCAAAGGGAAAAAAGGACACCAGGACAAGATTGAGGGTGGAATTCCATGTCTAAAAATGGTGTTGCTTCCACTTTTTAAAAATCAAGCATTTTTGGTGCCTGGGGAAGAAAACGCGTGACTCCGCAGTCAGGAAAATGCTGCCCAGGAACCAAAATGTTTTTTGAAGCCAAATTTTTTTTTGAAACCAAAGGGAAAAAAGGACACCAGGACAAGATTGAGGGTGGAATTCCATGTCTAAAAATGGTGTTGCTTCCACTTTTTAAAAATCAAGCCTTTTTGGTGGCTGGGGAAGAAAACGCGTGACTCCGCGGTCAGGAAAATGCTGCCCAGGAACCAAAATGTTTTTTGAAGCCAAATTTTTTTTTGAAACCAAAGGGAAAAAAGGACACCAGGACAAGATTGAGGGTGGAATTCCATGTCTAAAAATGGTGTTGCTTCCACTTTTTAAAAATCAAGCCTTTTTGGTGCCTGGGGAAGAAAACGCGTGACTCCGCGGTCAGGAAAATGCTGCCCAGGAACCAAAATGTTTTTTGAAGCCAAATTTTTTTTTGAAACCAAAGGGAATAAAGGACACCAGGACAAGATTGAGGGTGGAATTCCATGTCTAAAAGTGGTGTTGCTTCCACTTTTTAAAAATCAAGCCTTTTTGGTGCCTGGGGAAGAAAACGCGTGACTCCGCGGTCAGGAAAATGCTGCCCAGGAACCAAAATGTTTTTTGAAGCCAAATTTTTTTTTGAAACCAAAGGGAAAAAAGGACACCAGGACAAGATTGAGGGTGGAATTCCATGTCTAAAAATGGTGTTGCTTCCACTTTTTAAAAATCAAGCCTTTTTGGTGCCTGGGGAAGAAAACGCGTGACTCCGCGGTCAGGAAAATGCTGCCCAGGAAACAAAATGTTTTTTGAAGCCAAATTTTTTTTTTAAACCAAAGGGAAAAAAGGACACCAGGACAAGATTGAGGGTGGAATTCCATGTCTAAAAATGGTGTTGCTTCCACTTTTTAAAAATCAAGCCTTTTTGGTGCCTGGGGAAGAAAACGCGTGACTCCGCGGTCAGGAAAATGCTGCCCAGGAACCAAAATGTTTTTTGAAGCCAAATTTTTTTTTGAAACCAAAGGGAAAAAAGGACACCAGGACAAGATTGAGGGTGGAATTCCATGTCTTAAAATGGTGTTGCTTCCACTTTTTAAAAATCAAGCCTTTTTGTGCCTGGGGAAGAAAACGCGTGACTCCGCGGTCAGGAAAATGCTGCCCAGGAACCAAAATGTTTTTTATAGCCAAATTTTTTTTTGAAACCAAAGGGAAAAAAGGACACCAGGACAAGATTGAGGGTGGAATTCCATGTCTAAAAATGGTGTTGCTTCCACTTTTTAAAAATCAAGCCTTTTTGGTGCCTGGGGAAGAAAATGCGTGACTCCGCGGTCAGGAAAATGCTGCCCAGGAACCAAAATGTTTTTTGAAGCCAAATTTTTTTTTGAAACCAAAGGGAAAAAAGGACACCAGGACAAGATTGAGGGTGGAATTCCATGTCTAAAAATGGTGTTGCTTCCACTTTTTAAAAATCAAGCCTTTTTGGTGCCTGGGGAAGAAAACGCGTGACTCCGCGGTCAGGAAAATGCTGCCCAGGAACCAAAATGTTTTTTGAAGCCAAATTTTTTTTTGAAACCAAAGGGAAAAAAGGACACCAGGACAAGATTGAGGGTGGAATTCCATGTCTAAAAATGGTGTTGCTTCCACTTTTTAAAAATCAAGCCTTTTTGGTGCCTGGGGAAGAAAACGCGTGACTCCGCGGTCAGGAAAATGCTGCCCAGGAACCAAAATGTTTTTTGAAGCCAAATTTTTTTTTGAAACCAAAGGGAAAAAAGGACACCAGGACAAGATTGAGGGTGGAATTCCATGTCTAAAAATGGTGTTGCTTCCACTTTTTAAAAATCAAGCCTTTTTGGTGCCTGGGGAAGAAAACGCGTGACTCCGCGGTCAGGAAAATGCTGCCCAGGAACCAAAATGTTTTTAAAGCCAAATTTTTTTTTTTGAAACCAAAGGGAAAAAAGGACACCAGGACAAGATTGAGGGTGGAATTCCATGTCTAAAAATGGTGTTGCTTCCACTTTTTAAAAATCAAGCCTTTTTGGTGCCTGGGGAAGAAAACGCGTGACTCCGCGGTCAGGAAAATGCTGCCCAGGAACCAAATTGTTTTCTGAATCCGAATTTTTTTTTGAAACCAAAGGCAAAAAAGGTCACCAGGACAAGATTGAGGGTGGAATTCCATGTCTTAAAATGGTGTTGCTTCCACTTTTTAAAAATCAAGCCTTTTTGTGCCTGGGGAAGAAAACGCGTGACTCCGCGGTCAGGAAAATGCTTCCCAGGAACCAAAATGTTTTTTGAAGCCAAATTTTTTTTTGAAACCAAAGGGAAAAAAGGACACCAGGACAAGATTGAGGGTGGAATTCCATGTCTAAAAATGGTGTTGCTTCCACTTTTTAAAAATCAAGCCTTTTTGGTGGCTGGGGAAGAAAACGCGTGACTCCGCGGTCAGGAAAATGCTGCCCAGGAACCAAAATGTTTTTTGAAGCCAAATTTTTTTTTTAAACCAAAGGGAAAAAAGGACACCAGGACAAGATTGAGGGTGGAATTCCATGTCTAAAAATGGTGTTGCTTCCACTTTTTAAAAATCAAGCCTTTTTGGTGCCTGGGGAAGAAAACGCGTGACTCCGCGGTCAGGAAAATGCTGCCCAGGAACCAAAATGTTTTTTGAAGCCAAATTTTTTTTTGAAACCAAAGGGAATAAAGGACACCAGGACAAGATTGAGGGTGGAATTCCATGTCTAAAAATGGTGTTGCTTCCACTTTTTAAAAATCAAGCCTTTTTGTGCCTGGGGAAGAAAACGCGTGACTCCGCGGTCAGGAAAATGCTGCCCAGGAACCAAAATGTTTTTTATAGCCAAATTTTTTTTTGAAACCAAAGGGAAAAAAGGACACCAGGACAAGATTGAGGGTGGAATTCCATGTCTAAAAATGGTGTTGCTTCCACTTTTTAAAAATCAAGCCTTTTTGGTGCCTGGGGAAGAAAATGCGTGACTCCGCGGTCAGGAAAATGCTGCCCAGGAACCAAAATGTTTTTTGAAGCCAAATTTTTTTTTGAAACCAAAGGGAAAAAAGGACACCAGGACAAGATTGAGGGTGGAATTCCATGTCTAAAAATGGTGTTGCTTCCACTTTTTAAAAATCAAGCCTTTTTGGTGCCTGGGGAAGAAAACGCGTGACTCCGCGGTCAGGAAAATGCTGCCCAGGAACCAAAATGTTTTTTGAAGCCAAATTTTTTTTTGAAACCAAAGGGAAAAAAGGACACCAGGACAAGATTGAGGGTGGAATTCCATGTCTAAAAATGGTGTTGCTTCCACTTTTTAAAAATCAAGCCTTTTTGGTGCCTGGGGAAGAAAACGCGTGACTCCGCGGTCAGGAAAATGCTGCCCAGGAACCAAAATGTTTTTTGAAGCCAAATTTTTTTTTGAAACCAAAGGGAAAAAAGGACACCAGGACAAGATTGAGGGTGGAATTCCATGTCTAAAAATGGTGTTGCTTCCACTTTTTAAAAATCAAGCCTTTTTGGTGCCTGGGGAAGAAAACGCGTGACTCCGCGGTCAGGAAAATGCTGCCCAGGAACCAAAATGTTTTTAAAGCCAAATTTTTTTTTTTGAAACCAAAGGGAAAAAAGGACACCAGGACAAGATTGAGGGTGGAATTCCATGTCTAAAAATGGTGTTGCTTCCACTTTTTAAAAATCAAGCCTTTTTGGTGCCTGGGGAAGAAAACGCGTGACTCCGCGGTCAGGAAAATGCTGCCCAGGAACCAAATTGTTTTCTGAATCCGAATTTTTTTTTGAAACCAAAGGCAAAAAAGGTCACCAGGACAAGATTGAGGGTGGAATTCCATGTCTTAAAATGGTGTTGCTTCCACTTTTTAAAAATCAAGCCTTTTTGTGCCTGGGGAAGAAAACGCGTGACTCCGCGGTCAGGAAAATGCTTCCCAGGAACCAAAATGTTTTTTGAAGCCAAATTTTTTTTTGAAACCAAAGGGAAAAAAGGACACCAGGACAAGATTGAGGGTGGAATTCCATGTCTAAAAATGGTGTTGCTTCCACTTTTTAAAAATCAAGCCTTTTTGGTGGCTGGGGAAGAAAACGCGTGACTCCGCGGTCAGGAAAATGCTGCCCAGGAACCAAAATGTTTTTTGAAGCCAAATTTTTTTTTTAAACCAAAGGGAAAAAAGGACACCAGGACAAGATTGAGGGTGGAATTCCATGTCTAAAAATGGTGTTGCTTCCACTTTTTAAAAATCAAGCCTTTTTGGTGCCTGGGGAAGAAAACGCGTGACTCCGCGGTCAGGAAAATGCTGCCCAGGAACCAAAATGTTTTTTGAAGCCAAATTTTTTTTTGAAACCAAAGGGAATAAAGGACACCAGGACAAGATTGAGGGTGGAATTCCATGTCTAAAAATGGTGTTGCTTCCACTTTTTAAAAATCAAGCCTTTTTGGTGCCTGGGGAAGAAAACGCGTGACTCCGCGGTCAGGAAAATGCTGCCCAGGAACCAAAATGTTTTTTGAAGCCAAATTTTTTTTTGAAACCAAAGGGAAAAAAGGACACCAGGACAAGATTGAGGGTGGAATTCCATGTCTAAAAATGGTGTTGCTTCCACTTTTTAAAAATCAAGCCTTTTTGGTGCCTGGGGAAGAAAACGCGTGACTCCGCGGTCAGGAAAATGCTGCCCAGGAATCAAAATGTTTTTTGAAGCCAAATTTTTTTTTTTAAACCAAAGGGAAAAAAGGACACCAGGACAAGATTGAGGGTGGAATTCCATGTCTAAAAATGGTGTTGCTTCCACTTTTTAAAAATCAAGCCTTTTTGGTGCCTGGGGAAGAAAACACGTGACTCCGCGGTCAGGAAAATGCTTTCCAGGAACCAAATTGTTTTCTGAATCCGAATTTTTTTTTGAAACCAAAGGGAAAAAAGGACACCAGGACAAGATTGAGGGTGGAATTCCATGTCTAAAAATGGTGTTGCTTCCACTTTTTAAAAATCAAGCCTTATTGGTGCCTGGGGAAGAAAACGCGTGACTCCGCGGTCAGGAAAATGCTGCCCAGGAAACAAAATGTTTTTTGAAGCCAAATTTTTTTTGAAACCAAAGGGAAAAAAGGACACCAGGACAAGATTGAGGGTGGAATTCCATGTCTAAAAATGGTGTTGCTTCCACTTTTTAAAAATCAAGCCTTTTTGGTGCCTGGGGAAGAAAACGCGTGACTCCGCGGTCAGGAAAATGCTGCCCAGGAACCAAAATGTTTTTTGAAGCCAAATTTTTTTTTGAAACCAAAGGGAAAAAAGGACACCAGGACAAGATTGAGGGTGGAATTCCATGTCTAAAAATGGTGTTGCTTCCACTTTTTAAAAATCAAGCATTTTTGGTGCCTGGGGAAGAAAACGCGTGACTCCGCAGTCAGGAAAATGCTGCCCAGGAACCAAAATGTTTTTTGAAGCCAAATTTTTTTTTGAAACCAAAGGGAAAAAAGGACACCAGGACAAGATTGAGGGTGGAATTCCATGTCTAAAAATGGTGTTGCTTCCACTTTTTAAAAATCAAGCCTTTTTGGTGGCTGGGGAAGAAAACGCGTGACTCCGCGGTCAGGAAAATGCTGCCCAGGAACCAAAATGTTTTTTGAAGCCAAATTTTTTTTTGAAACCAAAGGGAAAAAAGGACACCAGGACAAGATTGAGGGTGGAATTCCATGTCTAAAAATGGTGTTGCTTCCACTTTTTAAAAATCAAGCCTTTTTGGTGCCTGGGGAAGAAAACGCGTGACTCCGCGGTCAGGAAAATGCTGCCCAGGAACCAAAATGTTTTTTGAAGCCAAATTTTTTTTTGAAACCAAAGGGAATAAAGGACACCAGGACAAGATTGAGGGTGGAATTCCATGTCTAAAAGTGGTGTTGCTTCCACTTTTTAAAAATCAAGCCTTTTTGGTGCCTGGGGAAGAAAACGCGTGACTCCGCGGTCAGGAAAATGCTGCCCAGGAACCAAAATGTTTTTTGAAGCCAAATTTTTTTTTGAAACCAAAGGGAAAAAAGGACACCAGGACAAGATTGAGGGTGGAATTCCATGTCTAAAAATGGTGTTGCTTCCACTTTTTAAAAATCAAGCCTTTTTGGTGCCTGGGGAAGAAAACGCGTGACTCCGCGGTCAGGAAAATGCTGCCCAGGAAACAAAATGTTTTTTGAAGCCAAATTTTTTTTTTAAACCAAAGGGAAAAAAGGACACCAGGACAAGATTGAGGGTGGAATTCCATGTCTAAAAATGGTGTTGCTTCCACTTTTTAAAAATCAAGCCTTTTTGGTGCCTGGGGAAGAAAACGCGTGACTCCGCGGTCAGGAAAATGCTGCCCAGGAACCAAAATGTTTTTTGAAGCCAAATTTTTTTTTGAAACCAAAGGGAAAAAAGGACACCAGGACAAGATTGAGGGTGGAATTCCATGTCTTAAAATGGTGTTGCTTCCACTTTTTAAAAATCAAGCCTTTTTGTGCCTGGGGAAGAAAACGCGTGACTCCGCGGTCAGGAAAATGCTGCCCAGGAACCAAAATGTTTTTTATAGCCAAATTTTTTTTTGAAACCAAAGGGAAAAAAGGACACCAGGACAAGATTGAGGGTGGAATTCCATGTCTAAAAATGGTGTTGCTTCCACTTTTTAAAAATCAAGCCTTTTTGGTGCCTGGGGAAGAAAATGCGTGACTCCGCGGTCAGGAAAATGCTGCCCAGGAACCAAAATGTTTTTTGAAGCCAAATTTTTTTTTGAAACCAAAGGGAAAAAAGGACACCAGGACAAGATTGAGGGTGGAATTCCATGTCTAAAAATGGTGTTGCTTCCACTTTTTAAAAATCAAGCCTTTTTGGTGCCTGGGGAAGAAAACGCGTGACTCCGCGGTCAGGAAAATGCTGCCCAGGAACCAAAATGTTTTTTGAAGCCAAATTTTTTTTTGAAACCAAAGGGAAAAAAGGACACCAGGACAAGATTGAGGGTGGAATTCCATGTCTAAAAATGGTGTTGCTTCCACTTTTTAAAAATCAAGCCTTTTTGGTGCCTGGGGAAGAAAACGCGTGACTCCGCGGTCAGGAAAATGCTGCCCAGGAACCAAAATGTTTTTTGAAGCCAAATTTTTTTTTGAAACCAAAGGGAAAAAAGGACACCAGGACAAGATTGAGGGTGGAATTCCATGTCTAAAAATGGTGTTGCTTCCACTTTTTAAAAATCAAGCCTTTTTGGTGCCTGGGGAAGAAAACGCGTGACTCCGCGGTCAGGAAAATGCTGCCCAGGAACCAAAATGTTTTTAAAGCCAAATTTTTTTTTTTGAAACCAAAGGGAAAAAAGGACACCAGGACAAGATTGAGGGTGGAATTCCATGTCTAAAAATGGTGTTGCTTCCACTTTTTAAAAATCAAGCCTTTTTGGTGCCTGGGGAAGAAAACGCGTGACTCCGCGGTCAGGAAAATGCTGCCCAGGAACCAAATTGTTTTCTGAATCCGAATTTTTTTTTGAAACCAAAGGCAAAAAAGGTCACCAGGACAAGATTGAGGGTGGAATTCCATGTCTTAAAATGGTGTTGCTTCCACTTTTTAAAAATCAAGCCTTTTTGTGCCTGGGGAAGAAAACGCGTGACTCCGCGGTCAGGAAAATGCTTCCCAGGAACCAAAATGTTTTTTGAAGCCAAATTTTTTTTTGAAACCAAAGGGAAAAAAGGACACCAGGACAAGATTGAGGGTGGAATTCCATGTCTAAAAATGGTGTTGCTTCCACTTTTTAAAAATCAAGCCTTTTTGGTGGCTGGGGAAGAAAACGCGTGACTCCGCGGTCAGGAAAATGCTGCCCAGGAACCAAAATGTTTTTTGAAGCCAAATTTTTTTTTTAAACCAAAGGGAAAAAAGGACACCAGGACAAGATTGAGGGTGGAATTCCATGTCTAAAAATGGTGTTGCTTCCACTTTTTAAAAATCAAGCCTTTTTGGTGCCTGGGGAAGAAAACGCGTGACTCCGCGGTCAGGAAAATGCTGCCCAGGAACCAAAATGTTTTTTGAAGCCAAATTTTTTTTTGAAACCAAAGGGAATAAAGGACACCAGGACAAGATTGAGGGTGGAATTCCATGTCTAAAAATGGTGTTGCTTCCACTTTTTAAAAATCAAGCCTTTTTGTGCCTGGGGAAGAAAACGCGTGACTCCGCGGTCAGGAAAATGCTGCCCAGGAACCAAAATGTTTTTTATAGCCAAATTTTTTTTTGAAACCAAAGGGAAAAAAGGACACCAGGACAAGATTGAGGGTGGAATTCCATGTCTAAAAATGGTGTTGCTTCCACTTTTTAAAAATCAAGCCTTTTTGGTGCCTGGGGAAGAAAATGCGTGACTCCGCGGTCAGGAAAATGCTGCCCAGGAACCAAAATGTTTTTTGAAGCCAAATTTTTTTTTGAAACCAAAGGGAAAAAAGGACACCAGGACAAGATTGAGGGTGGAATTCCATGTCTAAAAATGGTGTTGCTTCCACTTTTTAAAAATCAAGCCTTTTTGGTGCCTGGGGAAGAAAACGCGTGACTCCGCGGTCAGGAAAATGCTGCCCAGGAACCAAAATGTTTTTTGAAGCCAAATTTTTTTTTGAAACCAAAGGGAAAAAAGGACACCAGGACAAGATTGAGGGTGGAATTCCATGTCTAAAAATGGTGTTGCTTCCACTTTTTAAAAATCAAGCCTTTTTGGTGCCTGGGGAAGAAAACGCGTGACTCCGCGGTCAGGAAAATGCTGCCCAGGAACCAAAATGTTTTTTGAAGCCAAATTTTTTTTTGAAACCAAAGGGAAAAAAGGACACCAGGACAAGATTGAGGGTGGAATTCCATGTCTAAAAATGGTGTTGCTTCCACTTTTTAAAAATCAAGCCTTTTTGGTGCCTGGGGAAGAAAACGCGTGACTCCGCGGTCAGGAAAATGCTGCCCAGGAACCAAAATGTTTTTAAAGCCAAATTTTTTTTTTTGAAACCAAAGGGAAAAAAGGACACCAGGACAAGATTGAGGGTGGAATTCCATGTCTAAAAATGGTGTTGCTTCCACTTTTTAAAAATCAAGCCTTTTTGGTGCCTGGGGAAGAAAACGCGTGACTCCGCGGTCAGGAAAATGCTGCCCAGGAACCAAATTGTTTTCTGAATCCGAATTTTTTTTTGAAACCAAAGGCAAAAAAGGTCACCAGGACAAGATTGAGGGTGGAATTCCATGTCTTAAAATGGTGTTGCTTCCACTTTTTAAAAATCAAGCCTTTTTGTGCCTGGGGAAGAAAACGCGTGACTCCGCGGTCAGGAAAATGCTTCCCAGGAACCAAAATGTTTTTTGAAGCCAAATTTTTTTTTGAAACCAAAGGGAAAAAAGGACACCAGGACAAGATTGAGGGTGGAATTCCATGTCTAAAAATGGTGTTGCTTCCACTTTTTAAAAATCAAGCCTTTTTGGTGGCTGGGGAAGAAAACGCGTGACTCCGCGGTCAGGAAAATGCTGCCCAGGAACCAAAATGTTTTTTGAAGCCAAATTTTTTTTTTAAACCAAAGGGAAAAAAGGACACCAGGACAAGATTGAGGGTGGAATTCCATGTCTAAAAATGGTGTTGCTTCCACTTTTTAAAAATCAAGCCTTTTTGGTGCCTGGGGAAGAAAACGCGTGACTCCGCGGTCAGGAAAATGCTGCCCAGGAACCAAAATGTTTTTTGAAGCCAAATTTTTTTTTGAAACCAAAGGGAATAAAGGACACCAGGACAAGATTGAGGGTGGAATTCCATGTCTAAAAATGGTGTTGCTTCCACTTTTTAAAAATCAAGCCTTTTTGGTGCCTGGGGAAGAAAACGCGTGACTCCGCGGTCAGGAAAATGCTGCCCAGGAACCAAAATGTTTTTTGAAGCCAAATTTTTTTTTGAAACCAAAGGGAAAAAAGGACACCAGGACAAGATTGAGGGTGGAATTCCATGTCTAAAAATGGTGTTGCTTCCACTTTTTAAAAATCAAGCCTTTTTGGTGCCTGGGGAAGAAAACGCGTGACTCCGCGGTCAGGAAAATGCTGCCCAGGAAACAAAATGTTTTTTGAAGCCAAATTTTTTTTTGAAACCAAAGTGAAAAAAGGACACCAGGACAAGATTGAGGGTGGAATTCCATGTCTAAAAATGGTGTTGCTTCCACTTTTTAAAAATCAAGCCTTTTTGGTGCCTGGGGAAGAAAACGCGTGACTCCGCGGTCAGGAAAATGCTGCCCAGGAATCAAAATGTTTTTTGAAGCCAAATTTTTTTTTTTAAACCAAAGGGAAAAAAGGACACCAGGACAAGATTGAGGGTGGAATTCCATGTCTAAAAATGGTGTTGCTTCCACTTTTTAAAAATCAAGCCTTTTTGGTGCCTGGGGAAGAAAACACGTGACTCCGCGGTCAGGAAAATGCTTTCCAGGAACCAAATTGTTTTCTGAATCCGAATTTTTTTTTGAAACCAAAGGGAAAAAAGGACACCAGGACAAGATTGAGGGTGGAATTCCATGTCTAAAAATGGTGTTGCTTCCACTTTTTAAAAATCAAGCCTTTTTGGTGCCTGGGGAAGAAAACGCGTGACTCCGCGGTCAGGAAAATGCTGCCCAGGAACCAAAATGTTTTTTGAAGCCAAATTTTTTTTGAAACCAAAGGGAAAAAAGGACACCAGGACAAGATTGAGGGTGGAATTCCATGTCTAAAAATGGTGTTGCTTCCACTTTTTAAAAATCAAGCCTTTTTGGTGCCTGGGGAAGAAAACGCGTGACTCCGCGGTCAGGAAAATGCTGCCCAGGAACCAAAATGTTTTTTGAAGCCAAATTTTTTTTTGAAACCAAAGGGAAAAAAGGACACCAGGACAAGATTGAGGGTGGAATTCCATGTCTAAAAATGGTGTTGCTTCCACTTTTTAAAAATCAAGCATTTTTGGTGCCTGGGGAAGAAAACGCGTGACTCCGCAGTCAGGAAAATGCTGCCCAGGAACCAAAATGTTTTTTGAAGCCAAATTTTTTTTTGAAACCAAAGGGAAAAAAGGACACCAGGACAAGATTGAGGGTGGAATTCCATGTCTAAAAATGGTGTTGCTTCCACTTTTTAAAAATCAAGCCTTTTTGGTGCCTGGGGAAGAAAACGCGTGACTCCGCGGTCAGGAAAATGCTGCCCAGGAACCAAAATGTTTTTTGAAGCCAAATTTTTTTTTGAAACCAAAGGGAAAAAAGGACACCAGGACAAGATTGAGGGTGGAATTCCATGTCTTAAAATGGTGTTGCTTCCACTTTTTAAAAATCAAGCCTTTTTGTGCCTGGGGAAGAAAACGCGTGACTCCGCGGTCAGGAAAATGCTGCCCAGGAACCAAAATGTTTTTTATAGCCAAATTTTTTTTTGAAACCAAAGGGAAAAAAGGACACCAGGACAAGATTGAGGGTGGAATTCCATGTCTAAAAATGGTGTTGCTTCCACTTTTTAAAAATCAAGCCTTTTTGGTGCCTGGGGAAGAAAACGCGTGACTCCGCGGTCAGGAAAATGCTGCCCAGGAACCAAAATGTTTTTTGAAGCCAAATTTTTTTTTTGAAACCAAAGGGAAAAAAGGACACCAGGACAAGATTGAGGGTGGAATTCCATGTCTAAAAATGGTGTTGCTTCCACTTTTTAAAAATCAAGCCTTTTTGGTGCCTGGGGAAGAAAACGCGTGACTCCGCGGTCAGGAAAATGCTGCCCAGGAACCAAAATGTTTTTTGAAGCCAAATTTTTTTTTGAAACCAAAGGGAAAAAAGGACACCAGGACAAGATTGAGGGTGGAATTCCATGTCTAAAAATGGTGTTGCTTCCACTTTTTAAAAATCAAGCCTTTTTGGTGCCTGGGGAAGAAAACGCGTGACTCCGCGGTCAGGAAAATGCTGCCCAGGAACCAAAATGTTTTTTGAAGCCAAATTTTTTTTTGAAACCAAAGGGAAAAAAGGACACCAGGACAAGATTGAGGGTGGAATTCCATGTCTAAAAATGGTGTTGCTTCCACTTTTTAAAAATCAAGCCTTTTTGGTGCCTGGGGAAGAAAACGCGTGACTCCGCGGTCAGGAAAATGCTGCCCAGGAACCAAAATGTTTTTAAAGCCAAATTTTTTTTTTGAAACCAAAGGGAAAAAAGGACACCAGGACAAGATTGAGGGTGGAATTCCATGTCTAAAAATGGTGTTGCTTCCACTTTTTAAAAATCAAGCCTTTTTGGTGCCTGGGGAAGAAAACGCGTGACTCCGCGGTCAGGAAAATGCTGCCCAGGAACCAAATTGTTTTCTGAATCCGAATTTTTTTTTGAAACCAAAGGCAAAAAAGGTCACCAGGACAAGATTGAGGGTGGAATTTCATGTCTTAAAATGGTGTTGCTTCCACTTTTTAAAAATCAAGCCTTTTTGTGCTGGGGAAGAAAACGCGTGACTCCGCGGTCAGGAAAATGCTGCCCAGGAACCAAAATGTTTTTTGAAGCCAAATTTTTTTTTGAAACCAAAGGGAATAAAGGACACCAGGACAAGATTGAGGGTGGAATTCCATGTCTAAAAGTGGTGTTGCTTCCACTTTTTAAAAATCAAGCCTTTTTGGTGCCTGGGGAAGAAAACGCGTGACTCCGCGGTCAGGAAAATGCTGCCCAGGAACCAAAATGTTTTTTGAAGCCAAATTTTTTTTTGAAACCAAAGGGAAAAAAGGACACCAGGACAAGATTGAGGGTGGAATTCCATGTCTAAAAATGGTGTTGCTTCCACTTTTTAAAAATCAAGCCTTTTTGGTGCCTGGGGAAGAAAACGCGTGACTCCGCGGTCAGGAAAATGCTGCCCAGGAAACAAAATGTTTTTTGAAGCCAAATTTTTTTTTGAAACCAAAGGGAAAAAAGGACACCAGGACAAGATTGAGGGTGGAATTCCATGTCTAAAAATGGTGTTGCTTCCACTTTTTAAAAATCAAGCCTTTTTGGTGCCTGGGGAAGAAAACGCGTGACTCCGCGGTCAGGAAAATGCTGCCCAGGAACCAAAATGTTTTTTGAAGCCAGATTTTTTTTTGAAACCAAAGGGAAAAAAGGACACCAGGACAAGATTGAGGGTGGAATTCCATGTCTAAAAATGGTGTTGCTTCCACTTTTTAAAAATCAAGCCTTTTTGGTGCCTGGGGAAGAAAACGCGTGACTCCGCGGTCAGGAAAATGCTGCCCAGGAACCAAAATGTTTTTTGAAGCCAAATTTTTTTTTGAAACCAAAGGGAAAAAAGGACACCAGGACAAGATTGAGGGTGGAATTCCATGTCTTAAAATGGTGTTGCTTCCACTTTTTAAAAATCAAGCCTTTTTGTGCCTGGGGAAGAAAACGCGTGACTCCGCGGTCAGGAAAATGCTGCCCAGGAACCAAAATGTTTTTTATAGCCAAATTTTTTTTTGAAACCAAAGGGAAAAAAGGACACCAGGACAAGATTGAGGGTGGAATTCCATGTCTAAAAATGGTGTTGCTTCCACTTTTTAAAAATCAAGCCTTTTTGGTGCCTGGGGAAGAAAACGCGTGACTCCGCGGTCAGGAAAATGCTGCCCAGGAACCAAAATGTTTTTTGAAGCCAAATTTTTTTTTGAAACCAAAGGGAAAAAAGGACACCAGGACAAGATTGAGGGTGGAATTCCATGTCTAAAAATGGTGTTGCTTCCACTTTTTAAAAATCAAGCCTTTTTGGTGCCTGGGGAAGAAAACGCGTGACTCCGCGGTCAGGAAAATGCTGCCCAGGAACCAAAATGTTTTTTGAAGCCAAATTTTTTTTTGAAACCAAAGGGAAAAAAGGACACCAGGACAAGATTGAGGGTGGAATTCCATGTCTAAAAATGGTGTTGCTTCCACTTTTTAAAAATCAAGCCTTTTTGGTGCCTGGGGAAGAAAACGCGTGACTCCGCGGTCAGGAAAATGCTGCCCAGGAACCAAAATGTTTTTTGAAGCCAAATTTTTTTTTGAAACCAAAGGGAAAAAAGGACACCAGGACAAGATTGAGGGTGGAATTCCATGTCTAAAAATGGTGTTGCTTCCACTTTTTAAAAATCAAGCCTTTTTGGTGCCTGGGGAAGAAAACGCGTGACTCCGCGGTCAGGAAAATGCTGCCCAGGAACCAAAATGTTTTTAAAGCCAAATTTTTTTTTTGAAACCAAAGGGAAAAAAGGACACCAGGACAAGATTGAGGGTGGAATTCCATGTCTAAAAATGGTGTTGCTTCCACTTTTTAAAAATCAAGCCTTTTTGGTGCCTGGGGAAGAAAACGCGTGACTCCGCGGTCAGGAAAATGCTGCCCAGGAACCAAATTGTTTTCTGAATCCGAATTTTTTTTTGAAACCAAAGGCAAAAAAGGTCACCAGGACAAGATTGAGGGTGGAATTCCATGTCTTAAAATGGTGTTGCTTCCACTTTTTAAAAATCAAGCCTTTTTGTGCCTGGGGAAGAAAACGCGTGACTCCGCGGTCAGGAAAATGCTGCCCAGGAACCAAAATGTTTTTTGAAGCCAAATTTTTTTTTGAAACCAAAGGGAAAAAAGGACACCAGGACAAGATTGAGGGTGGAATTCCATGTCTAAAAATGGTGTTGCTTCCACTTTTTAAAAATCAAGCCTTTTTGGTGGCTGGGGAAGAAAACGCGTGACTCCGCGGTCAGGAAAATGCTGCCCAGGAACCAAAATGTTTTTTGAAGCCAAATTTTTTTTTTAAACCAAAGGGAAAAAAGGACACCAGGACAAGATTGAGGGTGGAATTCCATGTCTAAAAATGGTGTTGCTTCCACTTTTTAAAAATCAAGCCTTTTTGGTGCCTGGGGAAGAAAACGCGTGACTCCGCGGTCAGGAAAATGCTGCCCAGGAACCAAAATGTTTTTTGAAGCCAAATTTTTTTTTGAAACCAAAGGGAATAAAGGACACCAGGACAAGATTGAGGGTGGAATTCCATGTCTAAAAATGGTGTTGCTTCCACTTTTTAAAAATCAAGCCTTTTTGGTGCCTGGGGAAGAAAACGCGTGACTCCGCGGTCAGGAAAATGCTGCCCAGGAACCAAAATGTTTTTTGAAGCCAAATTTTTTTTTGAAACCAAAGGGAAAAAAGGACACCAGGACAAGATTGAGGGTGGAATTCCATGTCTAAAAATGGTGTTGCTTCCACTTTTTAAAAATCAAGCCTTTTTGGTGCCTGGGGAAGAAAACGCGTGACTCCGCGGTCAGGAAAATGCTGCCCAGGAACCAAAATGCTTTTAAAGCCAAATTTTTTTTTTGAAACCAAAGGGAAAAAAGGACACCAGGACAAGATTGAGGGTGGAATTCCATGTCTAAAAATGGTGTTGCTTCCACTTTTTAAAAATCAAGCCTTTTTGGTGCCTGGGGAAGAAAACGCGTGACTCCGCGGTCAGGAAAATGCTGCCCAGGAACCAAATTGTTTTCTGAATCCGAATTTTTTTTTGAAACCAAAGGCAAAAAAGGTCACCAGGACAAGATTGAGGGTGGAATTCCATGTCTTAAAATGGTGTTGCTTCCACTTTTTAAAAATCAAGCCTTTTTGTGCCTGGGGAAGAAAACGCGTGACTCCGCGGTCAGGAAAATGCTGCCCAGGAACCAAAATGTTTTTTGAAGCCAAATTTTTTTTTGAAACCAAAGGGAAAAAAGGACACCAGGACAAGATTGAGGGTGGAATTCCATGTCTAAAAATGGTGTTGCTTCCACTTTTTAAAAATCAAGCCTTTTTGGTGGCTGGGGAAGAAAACGCGTGACTCCGCGGTCAGGAAAATGCTGCCCAGGAACCAAAATGTTTTTTGAAGCCAAATTTTTTTTTTAAACCAAAGGGAAAAAAGGACACTAGGACAAGATTGAGGGTGGAATTCCATGTCTAAAAATGGTGTTGCTTCCACTTTTTAAAAATCAAGCCTTTTTGGTGCCTGGGGAAGAAAACGCGTGACTCCGCGGTCAGGAAAATGCTGCCCAGGAACCAAAATGTTTTTTGAAGCCAAATTTTTTTTTGAAACCAAAGGGAATAAAGGACACCAGGACAAGATTGAGGGTGGAATTCCATGTCTAAAAATGGTGTTGCTTCCACTTTTTAAAAATCAAGCCTTTTTGGTGCCTGGGGAAGAAAACGCGTGACTCCGCGGTCAGGAAAATGCTGCCCAGGAACCAAAATGTTTTTTGAAGCCAATTTTTTTTTTGAAACCAAAGGGAAAAAAAGGACACCAGGACAAGATTGAGGGTGGAATTCCATGTCTAAAAATGGTGTTGCTTCCACTTTTTAAAAATCAAGCCTTTTTGGTGCCTGGGGAAGAAAACGCGTGACTCCGCGGTCAGGAAAATGCTGCCCAGGAAACAAAATGTTTTTTGAAGCCAAATTTTTTTTTTGAAACCAAAGTGAAAAAAGGACACCAGGACAAGATTGAGGGTGGAATTCCATGTCTAAAAATGGTGTTGCTTCCACTTTTTAAAAATCAAGCCTTTTTGGTGCCTGGGGAAGAAAACGCGTGACTCCGCGGTCAGGAAAATGCTGCCCAGGAATCAAAATGTTTTTTGAAGCCAAATTTTTTTTTTAAACCAAAGGGAAAAAAGGACACCAGGACAAGATTGAGGGTGGAATTCCATGTCTAAAAATGGTGTTGCTTCCACTTTTTAAAAATCAAGCCTTTTTGGTGCCTGGGGAAGAAAACACGTGACTCCGCGGTCAGGAAAATGCTTTCCAGGAACCAAATTGTTTTCTGAATCCGAATTTTTTTTTGAAACCAAAGGGAAAAAAGGACACCAGGACAAGATTGAGGGTGGAATTCCATGTCTAAAAATGGTGTTGCTTCCACTTTTTAAAAATCAAGCCTTTTTGGTGCCTGGGGAAGAAAACGCATGACTCCGCGGTCAGGAAAATGCTGCCCAGGAAACAAAATGTTTTTTGAAGCCAAATTTTTTTTGAAACCAAAGGGAAAAAAGGACACCAGGACAAGATTGAGGGTGGAATTCCATGTCTAAAAATGGTGTTGCTTCCACTTTTTAAAAATCAAGCCTTTTTGGTGCCTGGGGAAGAAAACGCGTGACTCCGCGGTCAGGAAAATGCTGCCCAGGAACCAAAATGTTTTTTTGAAGCCAAATTTTTTTTTGAAACCAAAGGGAAAAAAGGACACCAGGACAAGATTGAGGGTGGAATTCCATGTCTAAAAATGGTGTTGCTTCCACTTTTTAAAAATCAAGCATTTTTGGTGCCTGGGGAAGAAAACGCGTGACTCCGCAGTCAGGAAAATGCTGCCCAGGAACCAAAATGTTTTTTGAAGCCAAATTTTTTTTTGAAACCAAAGGGAAAAAAGGACACCAGGACAAGATTGAGGGTGGAATTCCATGTCTAAAAATGGTGTTGCTTCCACTTTTTAAAAATCAAGCCTTTTTGGTGGCTGGGGAAGAAAACGCGTGACTCCGCGGTCAGGAAAATGCTGCCCAGGAACCAAAATGTTTTTTGAAGCCAAATTTTTTTTTGAAACCAAAGGGAAAAAAGGACACCAGGACAAGATTGAGGGTGGAATTCCATGTCTAAAAATGGTGTTGCTTCCACTTTTTAAAAATCAAGCCTTTTTGGTGGCTGGGGAAGAAAACGCGTGACTCCGCGGTCAGGAAAATGCTGCCCAGGAACCAAAATGTTTTTTGAAGCCAAATTTTTTTTTGAAACCAAAGGGAATAAAGGACACCAGGACAAGATTGAGGGTGGAATTCCATGTCTAAAAGTGGTGTTGCTTCCACTTTTTAAAAATCAAGCCTTTTTGGTGCCTGGGGAAGAAAACGCGTGACTCCGCGGTCAGGAAAATGCTGCCCAGGAACCAAAATGTTTTTTGAAGCCAAATTTTTTTTTGAAACCAAAGGGAAAAAAGGACACCAGGACAAGATTGAGGGTGGAATTCCATGTCTAAAAATGGTGTTGCTTCTACTTTTTAAAAATCAAGCCTTTTTGGTGCCTGGGGAAGAAAACGCGTGACTCCGCGGTCAGGAAAATGCTGCCCAGGAAACAAAATGTTTTTTGAAGCCAAATTTTTTTTTGAAACCAAAGGGGAAAAAAGGACACCAGGACAAGATTGAGGGTGGAATTCCATGTCTAAAAATGGTGTTGCTTCCACTTTTTAAAAATCAAGCCTTTTTGTGCCTGGGGAAGAAAACGCGTGACTCCGCGGTCAGGAAAATGCTGCCCAGGAACCAAAATGTTTTTTGAAGCCAAATTTTTTTTTGAAACCAAAGGGAAAAAAGGACACCAGGACAAGATTGAGGGTGGAATTCCATGTCTTAAAATGGTGTTGCTTCCACTTTTTAAAAATCAAGCCTTTTTGTGCCTGGGGAAGAAAACGCGTGACTCCGCGGTCAGGAAAATGCTGCCCAGGAACCAAAATGTTTTTTATAGCCAAATTTTTTTTTGAAACCAAAGGGAAAAAAAGGACACCAGGACAAGATTGAGGGTGGAATTCCATGTCTAAAAATGGTGTTGCTTCCACTTTTTAAAAATCAAGCCTTTTTGGTGCCTGGGGAAGAAAATGCGTGACTCCGCGGTCAGGAAAATGCTGCCCAGGAACCAAAATGTTTTTTGAAGCCAAATTTTTTTTTGAAACCAAAGGGAAAAAAGGACACCAGGACAAGATTGAGGGTGGAATTCCATGTCTAAAAATGGTGTTGCTTCCACTTTTTAAAAATCAAGCCTTTTTGGTGCCTGGGGGAAGAAAACGCGTGACTCCGCGGTCAGGAAATGCTGCCCAGGAACCAAAATGTTTTTTGAAGCCAAATTTTTTTTTGAAACCAAAGGGAAAAAAGGACACCAGGACAAGATTGAGGGTGGAATTCCATGTCTAAAAATGGTGTTGCTTCCACTTTTTAAAAATCAAGCCTTTTTGGTGCCTGGGGAAGAAAACGCGTGACTCCGCGGTCAGGAAAATGCTGCCCAGGAACCAAAATGTTTTTTGAAGCCAAATTTTTTTTTGAAACCAAAGGGAAAAAAAGGACACCAGGACAAGATTGAGGGTGGAATTCCATGTCTAAAAATGGTGTTGCTTCCACTTTTTAAAAATCAAGCCTTTTTGGTGCCTGGGGAAGAAAACGCGTGACTCCGCGGTCAGGAAAATGCTGCCCAGGAAACCAAAATGTTTTTAAGCCAAATTTTTTTTTTTAAACCAAAGGGAAAAAAAGGACACCAGGACAAGATTGAGGGTGGAATTCCATGTCTAAAAATGGGTGTTGCTTCCACTTTTTAAAAATCAAGCCTTTTTGGTGCCTGGGGAAGAAAACGCGTGACTCCGCGGTCAGGAAAATGCTGCCCAGGAACCAAATTGTTTTCTGAATCCGAATTTTTTTTTGAAACCAAAGGCAAAAAAGGTCACCAGGACAAGATTGAGGGTGGAATTCCATGTCTTAAAATGGTGTTGCTTCCACTTTTTAAAAATCAAGCCTTTTTGTGCCTGGGGAAGAAAACGCGTGACTCCGCGGTCAGGAAAATGCTGCCCAGGAACCAAAATGTTTTTTGAAGCCAAATTTTTTTTTGAAACCAAAGGGAAAAAAGGACACCAGGACAAGATTGAGGGTGGAATTCCATGTCTAAAAATGGTGTTAGCTTCCACTTTTTAAAAATCAAGCCTTTTTGGTGGCTGGGGAAGAAAACGCGTGACTCCGCGGTCAGGGAAAATGCTGCCCAGGAACCAAAATGTTTTTTGAAGCCAAATTTTTTTTTTAAACCAAAGGGAAAAAAGGACACCAGGACAAGATTGAGGGTGGAATTCCATGTCTAAAAATGGTGTTTGCTTCCACTTTTTAAAAATCAAGCCTTTTTGGTGCCTGGGGAAGAAAACGCGTGACTCCGCGGTCAGGAAAATGCTGCCCAGGAACCAAAATGTTTTTTGAAGCCAAATTTTTTTTTGAAACCAAAGGGAATAAAGGACACCAGGACAAGATTGAGGGTGGAATTCCATGTCTAAAAATGGTGTTGCTTCCACTTTTAAAAATCAAGCCTTTTTGGTGCCTGGGGAAGAAAACGCGTGACTCCGCGGTCAGGAAAATGCTGCCCAGGAACCAAAATGTTTTTTGAAGCCAAATTTTTTTTTGAAACCAAAGGGAAAAAAGGACACCAGGACAAGATTGAGGGTGGAATTCCATGTCTAAAAATGGTGTTGCTTCCACTTTTTAAAAATCAAGCCTTTTTGGTGCCTGGGGAAGAAAACGCGTGACTCCGCGGTCAGGAAAATGCTGCCCAGGAACCAAAATGTTTTTTGAAGCCAAATTTTTTTTTGAAACCAAAGGGAAAAAAAGGACACCAGGACAAGATTGAGGGTGGAATTCCATGTCTAAAAATGGTGTTGCTTCCACTTTTTAAAAATCAAGCCTTTTTGGTGCCTGGGGAAGAAAACGCGTGACTCCGCGGTCAGGAAAATGCTGCCCAGGAACCAAAATGTTTTTTGAAGCCAAATTTTTTTTTGAAACCAAAGGGAAAAAAGGACACCAGGACAAGATTGAGGGTGGAATTCCATGTCTAAAAATGGTGTTGCTTCCACTTTTTAAAAATCAAGCATTTTTGGTGCCTGGGGAAGAAAACGCGTGACTCCGCAGTCAGGAAAATGCTGCCCAGGAACCAAAATGTTTTTTGAAGCCAAATTTTTTTTTGAAACCAAAGGGAAAAAAAGGACACCAGGACAAGATTGAGGGTGGAATTCCATGTCTAAAAATGGTGTTGCTTCCACTTTTTAAAAATCAAGCCTTTTTGGTGGCTGGGGAAGAAAACGCGTGACTCCGCGGTCAGGAAAATGCTGCCCAGGAACCAAAATGTTTTTTGAAGCCAAATTTTTTTTTGAAACCAAAGGGAAAAAAGGACACCAGGACAAGATTGAGGGTGGAATTCCATGTCTAAAAATGGTGTTGCTTCCACTTTTTAAAAATCAAGCCTTTTTGGTGCCTCGGGAAGAAAACGCGTGACTCCGCGGTCAGGAAAATGCTGCCCAGGAACCAAAATGTTTTTTGAAGCCAAATTTTTTTTTGAAACCAAAGGGAATAAAGGACACCAGGACAAGATTGAGGGTGGAATTCCATGTCTAAAAGTGGTGTTGCTTCCACTTTTTAAAAATCAAGCCTTTTTGGTGCCTGGGGAAGAAAACGCGTGACTCCGCGGTCAGGAAAATGCTGCCCAGGAAACAAAATATTTTTTGAAGCCAAATTTTTTTTTGAAACCAAAGGGAAAAAAGGACACCAGGACAAGATTGAGGGTGGAATTCCATGTCTAAAAATGGTGTTGCTTCCACTTTTTAAAAATCAAGCCTTTTTGGTGCCTGGGGAAGAAAACGCGTGACTCCGCGGTCAGGAAAATGCTGCCCAGGAAACAAAATGTTTTTTGAAGCCAAATTTTTTTTTGAAACCAAAGGGAAAAAAGGACACCAGGACAAGATTGAGGGTGGAATTCCATGTCTAAAAATGGTGTTGCTTCCACTTTTTAAAAATCAAGCCTTTTTGGTGCCTGGGGAAGAAAACGCGTGACTCCGCGGTCAGGAAAATGCTGCCCAGGAACCAAAATGTTTTTTGAAGCCAAATTTTTTTTTGAAACCAAAGGGAAAAAAGGACACCAGGACAAGATTGAGGGTGGAATTCCATGTCTTAAAATGGTGTTGCTTCCACTTTTTAAAAATCAAGCCTTTTTGTGCCTGGGGAAGAAAACGCGTGACTCCGCGGTCAGGAAAATGCTGCCCAGGAACCAAAATGTTTTTTATAGCCAAATTTTTTTTTTGAAACCAAAGGGAAAAAAGGACACCAGGACAAGATTGAGGGTGGAATTCCATGTCTAAAAATGGTGTTGCTTCCACTTTTTAAAAATCAAGCCTTTTTGGTGCCTGGGGAAGAAAACGCGTGACTCCGCGGTCAGGAAAATGCTGCCCAGGAACCAAAATGTTTTTTGAAGCCAAATTTTTTTTTGAAACCAAAGGGAAAAAAGGACACCAGGACAAGATTGAGGGTGGAATTCCATGTCTAAAAATGGTGTTGCTTCCACTTTTTAAAAATCAAGCCTTTTTGGTGCCTGGGGAAGAAAACGCGTGACTCCGCGGTCAGGAAAATGCTGCCCAGGAACCAAAATGTTTTTTGAAGCCAAATTTTTTTTTGAAACCAAAGGGAAAAAAGGACACCAGGACAAGATTGAGGGTGGAATTCCATGTCTAAAAATGGTGTTGCTTCCACTTTTTAAAAATCAAGCCTTTTTGGTGCCTGGGGAAGAAAACGCGTGACTCCGCGGTCAGGAAAATGCTGCCCAGGAACCAAAATGTTTTTTGAAGCCAAATTTTTTTTTGAAACCAAAGGGAAAAAAAGACACCAGGACAAGATTGAGGGTGGAATTCCATGTCTTAAAATGGTGTTGCTTCCACTTTTTAAAAATCAAGCCTTTTTGGTGGATGGGGAAGAAAACGCGTGACTCCGCGGTCAGGAAAATGCTGCCCAGGAACCAAAATGTTTTTTGAAGCCAAATTTTTTTTTGAAACCAAAGGGAAAAAAGGACACCAGGACAAGATTGAGGGTGGAATTCCATGTCTAAAAATGGTGTTGCTTCCACTTTTTAAAAATCAAGCCTTTTTGGTGCCTGGGGAAGAAAACGCGTGACTCCGCGGTCAGGAAAATGCTGCCCAGGAACCAAAATGTTTTTTGAAGCCAAATTTTTTTTTGAAACCAAAGGGAAAAAAGGACACCAGGACAAGATTGAGGGTGGAATTCCATGTCTAAAAATGGTGTTGCTTCCACTTTTTAAAAATCAAGCCTTTTTGGTGCCTGGGGAAGAAAACGCGTGACTCCGCGGTCAGGAAAATGCTGCCCAGGAACCAAAATGTTTTTTGAAGCCAAATTTTTTTTTGAAACCAAAGGGAAAAAAGGACACCAGGACAAGATTGAGGGTGGAATTCCATGTCTAAAAATGGTGTTGCTTCCACTTTTTAAAAATCAAGCCTTTTTGGTGCCTGGGGAAGAAAACGCGTGACTCCGCGGTCAGGAAAATGCTGCCCAGGAACCAAAATGTTTTTAAAGCCAAATTTTTTTTTTTGAAACCAAAGGGAAAAAAGGACACCAGGACAAGATTGAGGGTGGAATTCCATGTCTAAAAATGGTGTTGCTTCCACTTTTTAAAAATCAAGCCTTTTTGGTGCCTGGGGAAGAAAACGCGTGACTCCGCGGTCAGGAAAATGCTGCCCAGGAACCAAATTGTTTTCTGAATCCGAATTTTTTTTTGAAACCAAAGGCAAAAAAGGTCACCAGGACAAGATTGAGGGTGGAATTCCATGTCTTAAAATGGTGTTGCTTCCACTTTTTAAAAATCAAGCCTTTTTGTGCTTGGGGAAGAAAACGCGTGACTCCGCGGTCAGGAAAATGCTGCCCAGGAACCAAAATGTTTTTTGAAGCCAAATTTTTTTTTGAAACCAAAGGGAAAAAAGGACACCAGGACAAGATTGAGGGTGGAATTCCATGTCTGAAAATGGTGTTGCTTCCACTTTTTAAAAATCAAGCCTTTTTGGTGGCTGGGGAAGAAAACGCGTGACTCCGCGGTCAGGAAAATGCTGCCCAGGAACCAAAATGTTTTTTGAAGCCAAATTTTTTTTTTAAACCAAAGGGAAAAAAGGACACCAGGACAAGATTGAGGGTGGAATTCCATGTCTAAAAATGGTGTTGCTTCCACTTTTTAAAAATCAAGCCTTTTTGGTGCCTGGGGAAGAAAACGCGTGACTCCGCGGTCAGGAAAATGCTGCCCAGGAACCAAAATGTTTTTTGAAGCCAAATTTTTTTTTGAAACCAAAGGGAATAAAGGACACCAGGACAAGATTGAGGGTGGAATTCCATGTCTAAAAATGGTGTTGCTTCCACTTTTTAAAAATCAAGCCTTTTTGGTGCCTGGGGAAGAAAACGCGTGACTCCGCGGTCAGGAAAATGCTGCCCAGGAACCAAAATGTTTTTTGAAGCCAATTTTTTTTTTGAAACCAAAGGGAAAAAAGGACACCAGGACAAGATTGAGGGTGGAATTCCATGTCTAAAAATGGTGTTGCTTCCACTTTTTAAAAATCAAGCCTTTTTGGTGCCTGGGGAAGAAAACGCGTGACTCCGCGGTCAGGAAAATGCTGCCCAGGAAACAAAATGTTTTTTGAAGCCAAATTTTTTTTTGAAACCAAAGTGAAAAAAGGACACCAGGACAAGATTGAGGGTGGAATTCCATGTCTAAAAATGGTGTTGCTTCCACTTTTTAAAAATCAAGCCTTTTTGGTGCCTGGGGAAGAAAACGCGTGACTCCGCGGTCAGGAAAATGCTGCCCAGGAATCAGAATGTTTTTTGAAGCCAAATTTTTTTTTTTAAACCAAAGGGAAAAAAGTACACCAGGACAAGATTGAGGGTGGAATTCCATGTCTAAAAATGGTGTTGCTTCCACTTTTTAAAAATCAAGCCTTTTTGGTGCCTGGGGAAGAAAACACGTGACTCCGCGGTCAGGAAAATGCTTTCCAGGAACCAAATTGTTTTCTGAATCCGAATTTTTTTTTGAAACCAAAGGGAAA